>NW_021820883.1:0-2500 GCF_901001135.1 Rhinatrema bivittatum | reverse complement strand
GTCCTTATTTACAGGATGAGTGCTCCATGGACCTTACTCTCACCCAGCCTGGCACTCCTTATGTCCTTATTTACAGGATGAGTGCTCCATGGACCTTACTCTCACCCAGCCTGGCACTCCTTATGTCCTTATGTACAGGATGAGTGCTCCATGGACCTTACTCTCACCCAGCCTGGCACTCCTTATGTCCTTATGTACAGGATGAGGGGCTCCATGGACCTTACTCTCACCCAGCCTGGCACTGCTCATGTCCTTATTTACAGGATGAGTGCTCCATGGACCTTACTCTCACCCAGCCTGGCACTGCTCATGTCCTTATTTACAGGATGAGGGCTCCATGGACCTTACTCTCACCCAGCCTGGCACTCCTTATGTCCTTATGTACAGGATGAGTGCTCCATGGACCTTACTCTCACCCAGCCTGGCACTGCTCATGTCCTTATGTACAGGATGAGGGGCCCCATGGACCTTACTCTCACCCAGCCTGGCACTGCTCATGTCCTTATGTACAGGATGAGGGGCCCCATGGACCTTACTCTCACCCAGCCTGGCACTGCTCATGTCCTTATGTACAGGATGAAGGGCTCCATGGACCTTACTCTCACCCAGCCTGGCACTCCTCATGTCCTTATGTACAGGATGAGGGGCCCCATGGACCTTACTCTCACCCAGCCTGGCACTCCTTATGTCCTTATGTACAGGATGAGGGCTCCATGGACCTTACTCTCACCCAGCCTGGCACTCCTCATGTCCTTATGTACAGGATGAGGGGCTCCATGGACCTTACTCTCACCCAGCCTGGCACTCCTCATGTCCTTATGTACAGGATGAGGAGCTCCAGGACCTTACTCTCACCCAGCCTGGCACTCCTCATGTCCTTATGTACAGGATGAGGAGCTCCATGGACCTTACTCTCACCCAGCCTGGCACTCCTCATGTCCTTATGTACAGGGTGAGGGCTCCATGGATCTTACTCTCACCCAGCCTGGCACTCCTTATGTACAGGATGAGGGCTCCATGGACCTTACTCTCACCCAGCCTGGCACTCCTTATGTCCTTATGTACAGGATGAGGGCTCCATGGACCTTACTCTCACCCAGCCTGGCACTCCTCATGTCCTTATGTACAGGATGAGGGCTCCATGGACCTTACTCTCACCCAGCCTGGCACTCCTCATGTCCTTATGTACAGGATGAGGGGCTCCATGGACCTTACTCTCACCCAGCCTGGCACTCCTTATGTCCTTATGTACAGGATGAGGGCTCCATGGACCTTACTCTCACCCAGCCTGGCACTCCTCATGTCCTTATGTACAGGATGAGGGCTCCATGGACCTTACTCTCACCCAGCCTGGCACTCCTCATGTCCTTATGTACAGGATGAGGGCTCCATGGACCTTACTCTCACCCAGCCTGGCACTCCTCATGTCCTTATGTACAGGATGAGGGCTCCATGGACCTTACTCTCACCCAGCCTGGGACTCCTTATGTCCTTATGTACAGGATGAGGGCTCCATGGACCTTACTCTCACCCAGCCTGGCACTCCTTATGTCCTTATGTACAGGATGAGGGCTCCATGGACCTTACTCTCACCCAGCCTGGCACTCCTCATGTCCTTATGTACAGGATGAGGGCTCCATGGACCTTACTCTCACCCAGCCTGGCACTCCTTATGTCCTTATGTACAGGATGAGAGGCTCCATAGACCTTACTCTCACCCAGCCTGGCACTCCTTATGTCCTTATGTACAGGATGAGGGCTCCATGGACCTTACTCTCACCCAGCCTGGCACTCCTCATGTCCTTATGTACAGGATGAGGGCTCCATGGACCTTACTCTCACCCAGCCTGGCACTCCTCATGTCCTTATGTACAGGATGAGGGGCTCCATGGACCTTACTCTCACCCAGCCTGGCACTCCTTATGTCCTTATGTACAGGATGAGGAGAGCACCAACCAGATGTAGCAGGAAAGGATCCTGTAGCAAGGACCTGCTCTCTAGGTGATGCATTGTCCTTTCGCACTGAGGATATCTCCCCAAGGCCTACTGCCCAGGAGGGAAGGGTTAGGTCGGCCGTCATAGTTGGTGATTCGATTATTAGGAATGTAGATAGCTGGGTGGCTGGTGGGCGTGAGGATCGCCTGGTAACATGCCTACCTGGTGCGAAGGTGGCGGACCTCACGCGTCACCTAGATAGGATTTTAGACAGTGCTGGGGAGGAGCCGGCTGTCGTGGTACACGTGGGCACCAACGACATAGGAAAATGTGGGAGGGAGGTTCTGGAAGCCAAATTTAGGCTCTTAGGTAGAAAGATTAAATCCAGAACCTCCAGGGTAGCATTCTCTGAAATGCTCCCTGTTCCACGCGCAGGTCACCAGAGGCAGGCAGAGCTCCGGAGTCTCAATGCGTGGATGAGACGATGGTGCAAGGAAGAGGGATTCAGTTTTGTTAGGAACTGGGGAACCTTTTGGGGAAGGGGGAGTCTCTTCCGAAGGGATGG
>NW_021820882.1:0-145794 GCF_901001135.1 Rhinatrema bivittatum | reverse complement strand
TATGGTGCAGATTAAATTTCCAGGGTATATCCAATTCACAGTGTTTCATATTGTAAATCAGTTGATCCAATCCACAGAATCTTATGGTGTAAATCAGTGTAATCAATAGAAGTATCCAGAGAAACATTGTTGAAAGCAACTAAGTCCTCCGAAAGGGCCATATTTGCCTGCCAGCTTCATCAGGAGAGGCAAAGGCTTGAGCAACCTTCAGAAATAATTTATACAGAACTTGAAACTGAGCAGAGTTTCATGGTTCCTTGGATTGGATAACCACATCTATTATACAATATTTATTATACATCAGGAGACAAAATCTTATTTATTTATTTTATTTGTTGGGGTTTTGTTATGCTGAAGTTCATAGGAAACATCACATCAGTTTACAACTTGTTATCAAATGCACAATTAAAAACATTTGAATTTTCAAATAAATCATAGTCAAAAAATACATAATACACTTGATAAAACTTTAAAACAAATAATCATATTAAATTCTTTAAAAAGACATCTAAAATAGGAAAATTAAGATATTAAACAGGAACTTGAACTATATACTTAAGGGAAAACGTGTTGAAATAGCCAAGTTTTAATTCCTTTCTTGAAGGATCTAGTGTTTGTTTCAAGTCTTAGGTTTTACGGTAGGGAGTTCCATAATTGTGGCCCAGCAATGGATAATGCTCTTTCCTAACTGTGTTTTAAGTGTGCTAATTTGGGGGATGGAATTGGTAATGTCCCATTATTCGCTGATCTAGTGGTTCTTTGAGGGGTATGGAAATGTAAAGCAGCAGTAAGCCATTCAACTTTATCATTACAAAGTGTCTTATCGATTAATGTTAAGGTTTTAACTGAATACGATATATGATTGGTAGCCAGTGTAATTATTTTAAGATCGGAGTTATATGTGCAGTTTCCTAGTGTTGGTTAGAATTCTGGCTGCTGAGTTCTGCAGAAGTTGGAGTGGTCTGGTGGAAGAGGCGGGTAAGCCTATTAATAAGGCATTGCAGTAGTCAGTTTTTGAAAAAATGAGAGCTTGCAGCACTGTTCTAAAATCTTGCTTATGTAGGAGGGTCTTAATCTTTTTAAAACCATTTAGTTTATAATAGCCATCTTTGATTATGGTATTATGTACCTTTTTAAGTTCATTCACTATCAAGCAGGATTCCAAGATCTTTGACTTCATATGAGATGGGGTATCTTTTAGAAATTTTCAATACTTCTACCTCAATTTGTTTGTTCATTTTGTGGAAGTTCATTTTATGAGAAGTTCCATTTTATTTGAATTAAGAGATAAGCTCATTTGCACTAATAATCGGTTTATTGCAGAAAGATAAATTTCCCAGAGTTTTATACTGGATTCTATAGAGTTTGCAATTGGAATTAAAATCTGTACATCATCTGCATAGATAAAATTAGTTAGTCCAAGAACTGCTAAAAGCTTGCATAGTGGAAGCTTATAGATATTAAAAAGAATTGAAGATAAGGAAGATCCTCGGGGGACCCATGCACTAAATTGATTTGTTCTGATTCTTTGTCATTTATTTTGACCATGTATGATCTATTTGCCAAATATGATTCAAACATCGAATTGTGGTATCTGTTAAATCCATTCTCTTAATCTGTCAAGCAAGGTGTGATTAACTGTGTCGAACGCTGCAGATATGTCAAGCATTACTAATAGATAGGGGTGTGCATTCATTTTCAATGTATTGTGAATCCACAATGTATATGCCATATTTGTTGTATTCATTGGGTTCTGAAACGTATGGCGAACCCCCACAAATACAACGGATCACCAACGAATAGGTCCCCCACCCTCCTGACCCCCCCAAGACTTGCCAAAAGTACCTGGTGGTCCAGCAGTGTTCCTGGAGCGATCTCCTGCACTCGGGCTGTCTGCTGACGGTATTCAAAATGGCGCCGATAGCCCCTGTGACATAGTAAGGCAAAGGCTATCAACGCCATTTTGAATACTGGCATCTGACGGCCTGAGTGCAGGAGATCACTCCAGGACCGTTGCTGGACCACCAGGGACTTTTGGCAAGACTTAGGGGGGGAACAGAGGGTGGGGGGTTGTAGATAAATAACTTTAAATGGTTGAGATGGGGTTTTTTGGGGGGAATGAATGTATTTTTGACATATGAACGGATCAGGGGCCCCGAGAAAGGATGCAATGGATTCGGGCCCCTACGAATCTGAATCCCGAATGCACATCCCTACTAATAGATAAGTTTGACCATTGTCTAATCATCTCAGGACAGTATCCAAGAGGGAGACCTGCAGAGTTTCTGTGCTAAAGAATTTTTGAAATCCAAATGAGGAAGGATGAAGAATGTTATGAGTTTCTAAATGCTCTGTAAGCTGTTTATTGACAACTTTTCCAAAAGTTAGTGTTACTTAGTCGGATAAGTAGCTATTTATCTGACTAAGTGGTGACCAGCTATGTTCAGCAGCCACCACTTAGCCAGATAAGTAATTATCCATCTAAGTGGATAGCTGGATATTTTGGGGGTTGGCAATGGGTAAATTGGGCGGGGCTACTTTATCTGGATATCTTAATTAGATAAGTGCCTATATTCCGCACTACACAGGGAAGGTCTAATTTAGCTGGATTTATCCAGCTAAGTAGTAATTTGTTCACAGATATTCAACAGCAAAGCCATGCTGCTGAGTATCTCATTTAAGTTAGTCTTACTGGGTCTGGCTAACTTAAATAAATGTTTAGTTTTGAATTCTGGGCCCCAGGTAATTTTCTAAATTTGAGTAGACATGATTGGCTCCTATGTGTGGCTTTGTATTTATTAAGCATATAATTTAGAAGTTCCTACAAAATAGTTTCACATGTATTTAGCTTCAAGTATTCTATAGTACCCACACCTATTTTTAACAGTTGGCTTCAGCAACTTGCTGGCCAAGGTGGAAATCTCTGAAAACACATTGCACTGATGCCATAGCTCATGAAGAAACAGATGCAGTGTAGTGTATCATGACAGCTTGAAATGGAATTCCAGCCCTGTGAAGGTAAATTTTCCAGCTGCTCTAGCACAGATTGGAATAACTCACTCATGACTGCTGCAGAAGAAAGTGTCAGTCTATATCTCAAACTGTACTATCAACCACTTTGTACTGCTGCCTGCAGCAGACACAAAAAAGATTCAAGAGTAACAAGACAAGATTAATGCACTTCTTGGGTTATTTGCCGTGCTTAATTTATCTAAAAATACAGTAGCAGCATCTGAAAAGCTGTTTAAATTCTAGGCTTGTAAATATCCCCCTAGGGCTGATCTACCCAAAATTTCATTGGTCCCCAGAGGACAAATAACAATACACACTTGGATTTTGCTAACAACTGTTGTATAATAAAAGATACTAGGTTTGACAAGACAGAACAGGGCTTATGCCCTGTCCTTGACTGTTTCTAGATAGCGCAAAACAACCAAAAGACCAGGCTAAGTTAGAGAAACACATATTCTTTTATCATTTTCTGGGTTTGTTACTTCATAGATAACAATACAGATGTCAATAATGAAAGGGGTTTGCTCTGCTAGGTTTAGACTTAGCCAAACAAACCCTGAGTTTTTAATTTACTGCTCTGCCAAATGGGAACTTTTAAGCCAGGTAAATCATAATCCAGCTAAAAGTTATGGGATAGATTTTCAAACCCCGGCAGGTGTGAATCTCGGGGTTTACGCATGTGGCCAGGCCTTATGCGTGCCGGGCCTATTTTCAAATGGGCCCGGCCACGCGCATAAACCCCGGGACATGTGTAAGTGCCAGGGCTTTAAAATGGGGTGGTCCATGGGGCAGGGCGGGGCAGTCTGGGGGCAGGGCAGGGCTAGAGGAGCCCGGCAAGGCGTGCCGGCAGGGTGCCGGCACACGCAACTTGCTCCTGTTTCTTAGCAGGAGCAAAAGATATGACAAAAAAACCTGGGGTAGTTACGATAGGGATAGGGGGAGGGCTGGATAGGGGAAGGGGAAGGGAGGTTAGGGTAGGGGGTTGGGAAGTTCCCTCCCAGTCGCTCCTTAATTGGAGCGGACTGGGAGGGAACTGGGGAAGGCCCCGATGTGTTGCTGTGCGATTTTGCAGAATTAGACCCCCCTTGAGCACACCGACTTATTTTATAACATGCACGTGCACCAGTGTGTGCATGTTATAAAATCGCACGTCCATGTGTGCACACCGGGTAGCATGTGCACATGGACGCGAGCATGTAAGTTTTGAAAATCTACCCCTATCTTTAAAAGAGGAGGCATGGGGGGTTCCAGATTATGTTTAGCTAGGTAAGTCTGGTCATGATGGAGCGCAGGACTAGCAATATCCAGTTACATTCCAAAGGATTATTTTTAATTTACTTGGCTATGCTAAGCACATTGATGGATAAGTGAACAACAACAAATAAAACTTTACAGGACAATAGTAGCCCAACTCCCATTCCCCTTCACCTCCCAAGATAATAAAAACAAATATTGTTGCCTTAGTAGCTGGATTTCACCTTCCAAAGCATACAAATACCTCAGTTGAAGGAGAAGAAGGACTTACCTCCTCTCCATGATGTAAAACTGTTATTCCAGAAAGAGTCGTCAGTGCCTCTGGCAACTTCCTATGCCTTTAACAATTTGGGGCCACATTCCCTACCCTTCCAGTAGTAGCCAGAATCATGTGTAAACCATCCCCCTCAACCCTGCCCAAAATAAAAATCTTTGCTAAAGGCCTCAAACCTGCATTTTCCCACTCCCACAGTCCTGTAATCCTGTGTCCTCCCGTGTCTAACATTGCTCTGAAAGCAATGCTGAAAAAGCATTCTGACTTTGTTTCTGTCAAAGCAATGCTGGATGCTTAGGCCAGATGATTGGAGCTCGTGCCCTCTATGCTTAGGCCTTCACTGCTTTTCAGGTGGAACGTCTTGGGACTGAGGGGTGGGTACATTGGGGAGTGGGGTTCAGTAAATATTTTCTCTTTGGGTAGGTGGGAGGAGGGTGTCACTGCTGTATGCGATTTTGGCTGCTGGCAGGAGGAAAGGGGTAAGAGGAGGGCCCTCGGCCCTAAATATTTAATGGTTTCACTTTCAAAGAAACTTTCAAGCAAGAAACAATTTCTTAATGCATGTAAGTGGTGCTTTAAAAATCAATGGGAATCATCCATGTAAAAGAAGGTTGAAACCATAAAAGGTGAATTTTTAAAACCCTATGCACGACGAAGCCAGGAGATACACACAGAAGTTGGGCCGGCGCACACCACGCGGAATTTAAAAAACACGCAGTATGCGCGTTATCTCCGGGTATGCCCACATACATTTTTTGATGAAAAAGAGTCGGGGCATGGGCGTGATATGGTTGGGGCACAGGCATTCCTGAGTTGGTGAATGAAACCAGTGGATAAGTATTTACATGCACAAGCATGCACCGGGTTCCCCTACTGTGTAACTTCACTACTGCTATTGATGGTGTGCAAGTCAGAAAACAAAAAACTAGGTTAGGGGGTCTTATCAAAATGTGCTAAGGCGTTTTCGCATGCGATAGCACCAAATCGTTTGGTGCGATGCAAATTTGCAAAAGAGGAGGAATTAGGAGTATGCCATTGCACAGACTTAACTACACCTTTTTGAATAGTGTTAAGCTGTGCAATAGCTTGTATTACTGGGTGGTAAGGTTTTATTGCAGAGAGAGAGAGAGAGAGAGGCTATAATGTTGTCTTCCTATAAGGTATTTGTATCCCTATGGAAGGCCTACCTAGTAACTTGAGGTGAGGGTTAGGTATTGGTGTTGGGGGTTAGGGGCCACTTTGACATTCAATGTGAGACGTACGAACAGAACAGTGGTCTCTTATGAAAATCTGAGGACCGACGGAGAGAGGAAACTCACTCAAAGATGAGATTTGTGTAATGTTCTCTCAACCTAGCTTGATGGACTCTCTACCTGGGTCCCAAAAAGCAAAGAGGTAGGCGATCTATAATGGCCATCAGGTGAACAAGAAAGATAGATGCCTTGATCTTTTTCAATTGTTTATTAAAGTAGAGACGTATTCATAAAATTGTCCAAATTGCCCTCTCTACCTGGGTAACATCAAACTGTAAATTAGCATAAACCATGCCCCTTTTGCTATTGCATGCAATACTTATCGCATTTTGATAAATCCAGGCCTTAATTAGCAAATTTTAAGGGTTGGAGCTAACAGGCTCTTTATCTAGGGGGGGTAGGAAGTCCTATCCTTTACCTGGGCAACCTGGCAACGAACTGGGAAAATTGGTAATTGTGTTTGGTGTGTGTGTATGTGTGTGTGTGTGGGGCCTCTTAAAAACAATTTCTCAGGTAAAAAGTGAGGCTATATGCTAATAACACACACTATTTGTCAAAATGAAAAACAGGAAAATCTTAGATTGGAGGGGATACATTAATTCTGGGTAGAATGTACCAAAAGAAAATGAATCATTTTGATTTTGATCATCTATTCATTTAAATGTATGTGTATCTCTGGTAAGTTGATAAATGTCAAACTTTCCCAGATTTACTTTAGCTGAGTAATTGGGATGTATTGGAAAAAACTTTTTGATAAGTTCATTCATTTAGTTCATTAGACTCAGTAATTCATTTTGTTTAGTTTGGAGCCAAAAAATTATTTTCATTTGGTCAAATTTATTTTATTTTGTCATTCCAATAAGTCAAATGGAAAAACGATACATCCTATTATGGGCTGCAAAATTGGTATTTTCTATCCAGATTTAGTAAAACTGCAGGCAGAAATCAGAACCAGAGGGAAGATTACTCCAAGACATGAAGAGTGGGTTGAAGGGGCACCAAGAGTGGCAGGAATAACTCAAAGCTCCATAAAAATGGGAAAAAATACTAAACACAGTGTCATGAACCACCCAAGGTACTAATAGAGCGGCAAAGTGCATCAGTAACAGTAGCATGAAAAACTCACATCAGCAAAGCAAATGATTCCACCAACAGTGGAATGGAAACCCCCAAGACACTGTAAGAGGGATGTTAGAGAGATCTTGCTGCAATATTTGACATCTCATTGATCGCTAAAGTCGGTGGCTAATCTGACTGGATACATTGGGCATCCCTTCCTCCTACACTCCTCCTGAAACTGTGTATCTAGTCAAAGAGGATGACCTTCTTGATAGAAAACAACATACTGCTCTTTTGACAAGGTTATATCCCAAGTAAGTTCACCAGGATAATTTGTTTCTTGCCAGTCTTCTGAATATGAACTTCATAGTTCATTCCTTGAGAAAGTAACATTCCTTACAAGTACAGTAGGCATTTATTTACAGGCTGGAATAAAACTCCCTATGAAGATGTAATTTGCCATTCTCTAAAACAGACATCAAGCCACAGACTCACCAGCTTCCTACAGGATTACATCCAGCTGAAGTGGTAGCTCTACACTTCTTCTTTATACCAGAACAAAGTGAGGGAAACCACAGAAAATAATAAACCGATATCGCCGCAGTTCCTACTAAATTTAGATAGAAGGTGTCAGCAAGCCTGTTGGCATGTCCAAGAACCTAAACCACCCGGTCAGTTCAATCATCCATCTTGTCTAATGAAACAAGTTTTTTCAAGACAGTTTTTTAAACATAATTTTCAAGACAATTTTTTGCACACATGTAAAAATATCCCAACAGCCTCGATGTGTAACTTTAAATTGAGCCTGACATGGCTGATGTTTCAATTAACCAAGCCTCATCCGAGGTAGAATCACATTAAGGGGTGGATTTTAAAAGCCCTGCTCACGTAAATCCGCCCGGATTTACGCGAGCAGGGCCTTGCGCGCCGGCGCGCCTATTTTCCATAGGCCTGCCGGCGCGCGCAGAGCCCCGGGACTCGCGTAAGTCCCGGGTTTTTTGTCAGGGGCGTGTCGGGGCTTGTCAGGGGCGTGTCGGGGGCGGGGCCGATTGACACGGCGTTTTGGGGGCGGGACGCGGCATTTCGGGGCGGGCCCGGGGGTGTGGTTTCGGCCCGGGGCGGTCCGAGGGCATGGCCGAACCCTCCGGAACCACCCCCGGGTTGCGTCTCGGCGCGCCAGCGGCCCGCTGGCATGCGGGGATTTACTTCTCCCTCCAGGAGGCGTAAATCCCCGGACAAAGGTGGGGGGGTTTAGATAGGGCCGGGGGGGTGGGTTAGGTAGAGGAAGGGAGGGGAAGGTGAGGGGAAGGCGAAAGAGAGTTCCCTCCGAGGCCGCTCCGATTTTGGAGCGGCCTCGGAGGGAACGGAGGCAGGCTGCGCGGCTCGGCGCGCCGGCTGCCCAAAATCGGCAGCCTTGCGCACGCCGATCCTGGATTTTAGCAGATATGCGCGGCTACGCGCATATCTACTAAAATCCAGGGTACTTTTGTTTGCGCCTGGAGCGCGAACAAAAGTACGCGAATGCACCATTTTTAAAAATCTACCCCTAACTGAAAAGTCATCAGACTGCCTATAAAATTCTAAAAATCACAGATCAATCAACATGTTCAAATTATTATAAAAAATACTTATCAGCAAGTCAAAATGTACCATGTGTCAAGGACCAAAGAATCTCAACCATTCCAACAAAACAAAACTGTGAGAAAACGATAGCTCTTTATAGCATGTCTGATGACATAAGCTATGTGGCTGACAACTCTTCACCTGAAAGATAAAGTAACTAATTAGTAGAGATGTGAATCATGTGATCGATCATCTTAACGATCGATTTTGGCTGGGGGGGGAGGGAATCGGATCGTTGCGGTTTTGTTTTTTTTAAATCGTGTAAATCATAAATCGGGGAGGGCGGGAAAACCGGCACACTAAAACAACCCTAAAACCCACACTGACCCTTTAAAATAAATTCCCCACCCTCTCGAACCCCCCCCAAATGTCTTAAATTACCTGGGGTCCAGTGGGGGGGTCCCGGTGTGATCTTCCACTCTCGGGCCATGGCTGCATTAATAGAAATGGTTCCATTTTGGTTCCCGTCCCCCGACGGCACAAGCGCAGGATATCGCTCCCGGACCCCCGCTGGACCCCCAGGGACTTTTGGCCAGCTTGGGGGGGCCTCCTGACCCCCACAAGACTTGCCAAAAGTCCAGCGGGGGTCCGGAAGCGACCTCCTGCACTCGAATCGTATTTGCCGTATTGCAAAATGGCGCTGGCCGTATGGCCGGCGCCATTTTGCAATACGGCCCTAGTGCATCAGGTCACTCCCGGACCCCCGCTGGACTTTTGGCAAGTGTTGTGGGGGTCAGGAGGCCCCCCCAAGCTTGCCAAAAGTCCCTGGGGGTCCAGCACTACCTGTCATATGACAGGGCAAAGGTAGCGCCGGCGCCATTTCTATTAACACACCAGTGGCCCGAGAGTGGAAGATCACAGCGGGACCCCCCCACTGGACCCCAGGTAATTTAAGACATTTGGCGGGGGGGGTTCGGGAGGGTGGGGGATTTATTTTAAAGGGTCGGGGTGGTTTTAGGGTTGTTTTAGTGTGCCGGTTTTCCCGCCCTCCCCCTTCCCCTCCCCCTTCCCCTGATTTACGATTTTTGACGATAAATCGGGGGAATTCCTATTGAATCGTGCCTCTAACGATTTTTGACGATTTAAAATATATCGGATGATATTTTAAATCGTCAAAAAACGATTCACATCCCTACTAATTAGTGACGTAAACAGTGACATGATTGACACACAATCAACCTAAAAAAACACTTGTTACTGTCAGACTTGAGACCCCTCAGGAGTGACTGATTTCAGTTTATAAATCCACCACTGTTCTAACTGCAGAAGTCTTATGTTCAGATCCTAATTTTAAAACTCTTCCTATGTTGTGTTTTATTTTTTTCTCAAGTCTCATTTAACAAGCCAGCACTGCTATTAATTTCATTGAAATTGTCTAATTCATCCCAGACGAATGCACGTCTCTATTGAACATTCAGGGCAGCTACCAGCTGGCAGTATAACAGAAAACAAAGACGTTATGCAGAATAAAAGCATGAACAGCAACAGAAAAAGCCGCTGTGGAAGGAGGGCGAAATAAAAATAGACAACAGTAAATATACAGGAAAACACCTGTGGAGACAGGGCACTCCCCACCTGGAACTGACAAATTCCACTATTAACTTTAAATGCTAAATAAAAACATTACCATCGATGTCAGGAGTACAAACTGCTTACATTTCTCCATGAGCCATGAGAACCATGGTTTCAGTGTTGGGTCCCTTGTCTGGCAGTCTGCATTTCAACTTTATGTATCTTCTCATCTCTGCTGGGCATTGTCTTGGCGATGAACCCCATTGGCCACTCATTCTGTGGAGCTTGCTTGTTTTTTCTTTTTATTAATGATAGTAATCAGTCTACATACATAAAACCCATGTACATCAAATGGAAAAAACATTCAAGATATATATAAAGGAACCTTAGACCAGCAATACATATAAGAGCTTGCTTGTCTTTAAGTTAAACAAGATCACCCACCTGGAGCTCTGGTTTACTTTGTTGCCACTTACTGTGGCCTTGCAGGTTTGTCAGGTATTTAGTCCTCCAGCAATCCCAAATGGTATTGTTGATGCATTGAACCTGTTGTCACTGCCATTAGTAAAAATCCATGGCTACCAGATATAAACCAGTCTTCTGGGTAAGAATGGAAGCAGGAGTCAGGATGGTTGGAGACTATGGGCCTCATTTTCTAAAGTATCGCAGGCCTGCGATACTTTAGATAATGAGGGGCGGGGGGCCGAAACAGGGGGCGGTCCTGTGCTAGCTGGCAGTGATCGCACCGCTGCGGTGGGATCGCAGCTGGTTTCGCACCCAATAGCGCCACCATAGAAGGTGTAGCTATTGGGTGCGAACTAGGACGCGAAAAGGGTCTTACCTTTTCGTCATCTGCGGTGTCTTCATGGAGTCGGCCCCGGTGACGCCCCGACTCCCCCTCTTCCGGGGCCGACTCCGCCACCATTTTGGTATCGCGTGCGATCCGTCTTGAAAATGAGGCCCTATATGTCTGAAGATATTGGAACCAAGGGTTTAGCACTGATGATTGTTCAAAACCTCATGAGAAAATTGAGTGGGGCCAGACTCAGATAGTATTACCGTCATAATATCCCCATGCCAACTTCAATCATATTTCCCACATTCCCTCCAATGTGAGCAGAATGAGGAGAGGTAAATCCTTGTCACTTTAGATATCTCTCTACTCTAGAACTTTCCAATGTTATTTGAGTTGATCTTCAACACTCTACAGGCTCTAATGAAATTAGATCCACAGTTAGAGAAAAATTGCTTTACTGGAATTCTAATAGAGAGTGGTCAGAACTTCATGAGAAGAGATGAGTGGGGCCAGACTCAGAGAGTATGCAGTCCAGAATATACCATGGCACTCCAATCATGTGTACTGAAATCACCTCCTATGTAAAAGAATGAATGGGAGTTGAATCCTTGGTATTTAGAAATATTTACTTATTTAAGAAAACTTCTAGCCCATGCCATCCGCTGTTGTAAAGGGATCACAGAAAATATACACATAAACAGAAAACATCTTAAAACTATTGTTAAAAAACAAAAAGTATGCCTACAAACTACAACACCAGAACAGCATGAGGTAATTGAGCTACTAAAAAGTATTGCTACTTGATAAAGGTCTGCACTGTTCATTTTTCCAAAGGATGTTCCTAATCAAGGAATGTTTGAATGAATAAAATGTTACTTTCAGTAGTTTCCTAAAGATCTACAAAGACATTTCTTGATTTGAGTTCATTTGGAAAAGCATTCCACAACAATTGCCCTGCAATGCTGAACATTTGATCCTGTCATTCTGATAATCTGACTAGTTCAATGAAGGGACATCTAATAACTAGAAAATGAGGGGCAGATTAGACGGTATGGATGATAAAGATCCAGTACCTTGTTGAAATAAGTGGATCTAGACCACTAATGGCCTTAAAGGTTATTGTCAAAACTTTGAATTTGACTCTCTGTGATGTAGGGAGCCAGTGAAATCTTGTGTAACACAAGAGAAATATGTTCATGTATCTGTACACCAAAATCTCAATGTTATTTGAGCCAACCTTCAACTCTCTGTGGGTTCCATGTAATAGAACTTCAGAAAGAGAGCAATTGTTTGCTGCAGTAGTCTAATAAAGAAATATCTAAGGACAGCATTTATGATCTAATGTGCCATGGATGACTACTTGATGTGAACAACACAAATGATCATGCAAGTAAATAAAACAGCCCATTATTTTGCTATTCTCTTGACCTCTCCCTGGTCCTTCCTGAGATTACCATTCATAATCCGAAAACATTCAAGTCCTACATAAGGATAAGAGTAGTTTAGTGATAAGCTTATCTTTCATCTTTTTTGAATTTGTTGTGCACTCCACAGCTTATGGCATGTGACACATCATGACTCTATGAAATGATACATCACCTTGCATGGAGACATCATAATTTTGTTGGCTGTAATTGTCTCCTCTGTGATGAAATGTTATTGTTTGCGAGTGCCAGGGCAGGTATGCAGTTGCTTGCTGAAGAGAAAGTGAGCCCTTGGACATGGCACAACCTCAGGTGAGGCTCCAACATAGGCAACATGGGAGGCAAGTGGTATCCAGGCATAGGCAAGACTTGGAACATAGCTTGCGACATGGAAACATAGCTCTCAGGCCACCCCTACACCTGCTAAAGAACGGAGTGAGATCCAAAACATAATGCTGGTTTCTTGGGTAGCCCTCCGGCCACTCTATAGCCCTTTTGGACCTGCTGCTTGGGAATGGCTTGTGCATCAGGACAGATGAAGGCTGAGGAGACGATGTTAGAACAGGATGAGGCATCAGAGATGTGGAACATGAACAAAGGCACTGGAGCAGAGCAGTTCGAGTTTCAAACTTCAACAGGCACTGTGCCGCATCGTGCCCTATGCAGCCCGAGGGTTGATCATGGACCACGCTGTCACATCTGAGGATTCAAGGAATAAAAGTTGGGATCCTTTCTCATCGCTGGAAAAGCAACACCATTGTTCTTTTTGAATCATGAACCTTGGGAAACCCATTTTTCCTGCAGACTGTGAGCAGTTTATTCAAGATTTGCTTTATTCCATAGGCAATGTCTCGCTAGCTGATCCCTGAAAAATATAGGCCAGCTTTGGCTGCGTTGAGATCCATTATTAAATCTCCAAGCTCTTGCCACTTGTGGTAATCCTTTGAGATTTTTGGAAAGTTCTCAATCCTCTTGAACAAAGCACTCTCAATTGCTTCTAGGCGACCATAGATAGCATTGTTCAAGTGTTTGTCACATTATGGTCAGGTCCTCTGAGGGATTACACTGATATTAGCCTTCTTTATACTTTCTGAAGATTAATTCCCCAAACATTCACTAACAGGTTATTCTCCTTGCTTGAGTTAATGTTCGGTTCTGAGATGATGCCTTTGAATATAGATTTCCATGCTCTGTAGTTTTCTGGGTAGTCATTACATTTGGTGATCCCTATCTTGACAAGCTCATAATAAATCATGTATTTAGGCAGATCTGACATGCCTATGACCATGGAGTTTGTATTATGAAGTACTTAAGCTATGCTCTTGGAAGTGTTTTTGGCATTATTCATCACCTAGCATGTCTGTTTTGAATACTGAAGTAAGGCAAAGTTTGTTCTGGTGCATTCTGGTTGCAAAATGAACATGTGTTAGATATCCTTGGTGGAGGCAAGGTTGCAGCCATATCAAGACTCCAATTTGCATGGGGTAATTAAGTGTGGGCATGCAATAGTGGGTATCTATGTGCAGGCATTCCTGGATTTGGAGCCAGTGATAATGCATCCATGGAAGGGCATGCATTGAGCTGATCTCTGTCAGAAATGATATTTAGTTCATGAAAAGATTATATTGCCTCAACCTCTGACACCTCCTTATTGGACTGGGAGATTGAGCTGGAATACCGAGCAGAATGTCTTAATTTCTGGTTTGCTGGGCAGGATCCTATGAGGCAATTCAAGTAATCCAGTTCTCCTCACCATTCTGACCTGGAGCCATTTCAAGGATCTCATCCTGGGCCTTCGCTACAGTTGCTTCCCTTTCTTCTTGTTATAACCTTCTAGTTTAGCTTCTAACTCAGCTTTCTTGCATGCAGCAGTGGCAGTTGTATTCTGCTCCTCCAGCTCCACTCTATATTGTTCTAGTTTTAAGGCTGCTTCTTTCCTGATATATGCTGCATTTACATGTGCAGGGTTCAATTCAGCATGTGTTCTGGTGGAGCTGCTCTTGTCAAATATAGGTTTGAGTGCACTGATTTTGAGGATTTTGTTGCACATCTGGAGGACCTGAAAAACTGAGATGCAGGGGTTTTTTTTAACATTACATTTGAGATTCTAATCCTGCTATAATTTCTCTGACCAAACTGTCAGGTCTCTGATCAATGGTTTTCTGAAGATCTCACTCCTGCAATCTTTTATCCAAATTGATCTGTTAGGAAAATGAGATATTCTTGTGACAGAAATTGATAGTTTCTGTAAGCATACATAAACTGGCTCAAAACTGTTTGTTTGTTATGCTGGTAATATTGCATATATCACTCTTTTTACAGACTTTGTCCAATTTCTGATGATACTGGCATCTGACAGATAAGGCTCAGAGGAGAGTTTAGGAGAAGGATTATAGGATACGAGTTCTGGAAGTGCAGAAGAGTGAAGACAGAAAGAGGTCCAATATGCTGGGGACATGTTTAGAGGGAAAATACAAAATGTAAGGCATCCTTCCAGGGAATGGTCACCAGAGTCTGAGTCTGAGTCTGCCACAAACAGTTCTAGACTATAAGGAGAAAGGAAAGGGCCTAGGAAGAAAGAAATTCAGTGAACTTACATTTATCGGGGTGGGCATCGGACCTGAGTTTGGGCTGAGGAACACAGAATCAGGACCTGGCCTCTGGGTCAGGTTGCAGTGTCAGGCCTGGGTCAGTACCTGGCCTCCAGGTTTGGTTTGCTTCATCGGGCACGGGTTTGGACCCAGGCTCAGGCATTGCGACCAGGTCTTCACCTGGGGTCACAGCATCGTGCCTGAGTCCGGGCCCTGGCTAAGGCTGAGGCCCCGATGTCAGAACCCGGTCTCCTGGTCGGGTTGGGTCACAGCATCAGACCTGGGTCCAGGCCAAGATCCCGGCAGCGGAACCTGGACTCCAGAGCCGGCCTCCAGTTCATGCCATGGCATTGGGCATGGGTCTGAGTCAAGGCACCAGCATTGGGAACTGGTGTTTGGGTCAGGTCATGACATTGGGCCTGGGTCTAGAACCTGGCCTATAGTGAGGCCACGGCATTGGGATCTAGCTTCCAGTTCCAGCCTCCAGGTTGGGATGTGGCATCGTGCCTGAGTCTGGGCCAAGGCATTCGCGTCAGGACCTGACATTCAAGTCTGGTTGCTGAGTCAGCTCTAGATCCAGATCCTGACCTAGATCAGAGCCCCAGCATCAAGACCCAGCTTTCATATCAGGTCACAGCATCAGGCATGGATGTGGGCCGAGGCACCAGTAGCAGGCCCTGACCTCTGCATGAGGTCACAGTGTCAGGCCTGGGTCTGAGACCTGGCCTAGGCCAAGGCCCTACTGTAGGGATCTGGCCCTCGCCGGGTACCTAACGGATCAGGTAAGTTTTTATGTGGGGAGATCTTGGCTGCAGCCCCAGCATTGTCCCATGTCTCTGGCAAAGCTCCCGGCATTGTACCAGGGCCTAGGCCACTGCCCCTGATTTGGGCCTCAAATTATGCCCTAGGTGAGGTCCAGCATCGAGTTTGAGCATAGGCCGCGACCCTTGCTTTGGCTTCGGCGTATGCACTAGGCTGGTCCTCGGCTTCATGCCTAGACCCAGGCCCAATGAAATAGTTTTAAATGAAATGAACGAATAAAATTCATTTCATTTGGGGGTCACCAATTCACTTTAGGGGGCTTTGAATGAAATTAATTAGTCTTATTCCAGGTGTTTTGCACTTTCATTTCAAACGATGCACAACCCTACTTGTGTATGACTTCACTTACGGACAAATTATTTATACATGTACAGGTAGATTTTAAATTGGCCCCGCATGTAAATCCCGGGGTTTATGCTCATGGCTGGGCCTTACATGCGCTGGGTCAATTTTCAAACGGGCCTGGCCATGCGCATAAACCCCGGTACACAATAAAGTGCCGGGGCCTGTAAAGGAGGCGGGAAGGGGCTAGAGGTGGTCTGAGGGGTGGAGCGGGATGGGGCTAGATGTGGCTGGTACAACGGTCATTTGCCGCTGTACTGAGGAAGGGAATCCTGGTGGGTGTAAGTTGCTTCTGCTCTGTTGGAGCAGTAAGCAACAAAATAAGAAAGAAAAAAGGTAAGGGAAAGGGTTTAGGGGGTTGGGAGGAGAGGGGAAGGGAAGGAAAAGGGGACGAGAGGTTATAGTAGGGGGTAGGGAAGTTCTCTCCCTGTCCGCTCCTTAATTTGAGTGGCCAGGGAGGGAACTGGGGAAGACCGGAATGCATCACCACATGAAACTTGCATATTTCCTCCCCCCTTGTGCACGCAGATTACAAAATCCGGCAAGCATGTGGGCGTGGCCCAATGATTTTATAACATGTGCATTGGCACACGCATGTTAGAAAAAAGGCGTGTCCATGTGTGCGCACACAAGTATTAAAATCTACCTCATACAGTATAGAAAACATAAAAGATGTGTTTTTTTATAATCTGTGCAAATGAATATGTGCAGTTTATAAAATACAAGTATACTTCTGCTTGGCGCCATATATGTGCATTTATGGGCATTGTGCAGTTCTTTGAAACTTATCGTCTAAATGTATCAGTAAAAGGATGTAGAAAAGATGCAGTTTATAGCACATAGTACATTGAAGGAATAAGCACACTGTAGTATAAATGAAGCAATTCATGAAGATAAACAAATATATCTTTCTGTTTTAAGCAAATAAAATAAATATGTAAGTTATTGTTTTATGTTCTGTGATGTTATTGATTTTTGTTGTAATATAATGTAATAGTTTTTTTCTGTTTTAACAAAAATTTATTTGTATCTGTTTTAATTGTAAACCATTTTGACCAACTTCATTGTAAAGGTGGTATATAAACAATTATAAATAAATAAATAAATACATATAAATATATGTGTGTTTATTTTTTGTAAGC
Organism: Rhinatrema bivittatum; assembly: GCF_901001135.1. Lineage (NCBI taxonomy): Eukaryota > Metazoa > Chordata > Amphibia > Gymnophiona > Rhinatrematidae > Rhinatrema > Rhinatrema bivittatum. The sequence continues at coordinate 128,690 of NW_021820882.1, read as the reverse complement.
TGTTGAGATCTTTCTCTCGGAACATGTGGGTTATAAGAAGTTTCTACATAAATTAACAAATAATGGTTGTAAACAAAATATCTATGATAATAATTTAGAAAAAAATGTACCATTAAGTAAAAATTAGTCAACAATAATAATTGATAAGTTTACAAGTTATAGCAGCAATTAAAGAAGTCTTGGTGAGAGGATTTGGAAAAGTAATGGTTCATGGAATAAGAATGTAATAGTAATAGTAGAGAGAGATACAAGTTTCATATAGCACATGATTAAGAAAATGATTAAGAAAATGCTTCTATAAGATACCCCACCCCCACCCCAATGTGGCTCTTAAAAAGTGAGAGATGTCTGATGCCAGTTTGTGAGTTAAGTGCCTGTCTCAGGGGTTCACGAAAAAATTCAGAGTGGTCAAGCAGATGGTGTAGTGGACCTGGCACAGATGCAAGGGCAGTATTCATCAAGCTGGTTAGGGAAAAAAACTGAAATACCTTTTTCCTCTGTGAAACCCCTAGCTGCTCATCAATCTTCTGTCGCTCATAAGTGCTGCTACAGTAGATGAATCCATGCTTTGAGATTAAGAAGGATCTCACTCTCAGGGTATTTTTATATAACTCAACTTATATCTAAAAAATCTGGGCTTCCAACAGTCAGGTTAAAATAATTACAAAATGCACAGAGTTAATCAGGTTCACAGGATCTCATAGCATTGACAATACAGCAACAAATACTCTGTTCCTCCAATCTTCCCTTGACTAATGTTGGCTGGGGCAGAATCCCCTCCCCCCAAAGGTTTGGACACCAGTTTATATGGAACCCAATACAGTTCTTCTAGAGCACAGGTGTCCAACTCTGCTCCTCAAGAGCCACAAACAGGTCAGGTTTTCAGGATATCCACAATGAAAATGCATTTTTACCTGTTCTATTTTAGTGTATGCTATTTTGAAACAGCATGTGCTAAATGGAAACAAAACTGACTCAACAAATGAAAAAAAATTTGAGAAGAAAAAAAAAAAGTTTGTCCTGCAGATCCCTAATATGTAATTTAACAGCCTGATGCAAAGTATCAACATGGTGATGAAAGGCATGAAAGTCCACAATATTCCTTTCCTGATGTGAAAAAAAAAATCTGGAACAGGTCTACAGTACAGTTCATTATGACTGAGGTAGCGTAGGATGAGTCATGGAATTTAACAAAAATGCCCAGAATTTTTGTGCAACAAATAGTAAAGTTCAGTGCCAATAAAAGTCTATTCCCAATTTCAAAAGTAAACAAGGGTGGTCGGGAGCAGTCCCAGGCTGGGCCAATACTTAGGCATAAGTTGCTATTTTAGAGCCTGACAAAGTAAGATGCGTAAGTCTATTACTTGTGGATATTTACATATGATAATTATCTGGTGTAATTGAGAATAAAAGTATTTATTGCCAAGTATTGACTGGGTGAGGGGCATGGGTAAACTGAGGGAATCTCAGGCTAAAGAATGGGAAGGATATTTGGGCAAACTAGTGGTGGATTTGGTAAAACTGGTGATTTCCTTCATGCACAAATGTTTTAAAATTCACAGGTTGACAAATTCTAAAGAAAATATGCATGTGAAATCTCCACTCTTAAATGTTTAAGATTAGGAACACAAGGGGGGGGGGGGGGGGTCACGTGATGCGATGAAGCCAAGCTGATGCTTTAGCTCTGCCTCCGTGCCTCGCCCTCCTGAAATCAGCAGCAATCTATGCCACCCGATCGCTAAACTTCACCCTCTTTTCACATTTTAGTGGCTTAATTTCTATTGACCAATTTATGCTCAAAGGAGTAAGTAATATGCCCCTGAAGGGAACCAGAAAGGAGAAGGAAAAAATTGGAGGGACGGGAACGAAAATGGCAGGCACTCCAGCGAGGCCTTCCCCGCCTATCACCCCAAATACCGCAGTGCTACAGCAGGATCTTACCACGAATGTCACAAATGCGGTCTTAGCGGCCCTCGACTGTCGGTTTAATGAACTCTCCTCGCAATTTAACGAGCTAAAGGAGTCCCTCACTGAGCTCCACCCGCGTATTGAAACAGTTGAAAGATGAGGCGCCACTTTGGAGGGTGACCACCTATCTATGTATAAAAATTTATTAGAACTTGAAAAAGTGATGGTGTATTTTCCTCCCGTGGGCTTAGACTGGGGAGCCCATGGGCATCTAAAATCAGATAACCAAATGAATATCACTTCTGTATCACTGAGGGTAGACATTACATGAAGTTAGCTAGTCTCAATGTGAACGGTTTAGGCCACCCTATTAAACGTACCAAGGTTCTGCAATCTCTCAAAAGGTCCCAGGTGCAAATTGCATGCCTCCAAGAAACACATCTCACAGTAGCAGAGAGTCGAAAATTACAACGAGACTGGGTCGGTCAATGCTATTTTTCTCCAGTAGTGGGGAAAAAAGTGGGAGTGGCAATTTTAATACATAGAAATCTCCCCTTTCAATTGATCAAGGAAATTGAAGATCCTGACGGTCGCTATATAGTGATCATAGGGAAACTAAATGGGAAGGACATCACACTTGGAAACATCTATGGTCCCAATTCCCCCTCTCCTGACTTTTTTACTGCCATAGTCAATATTTTTACCACGCACGGGTTGGGTGGGTGCTTACAATATACATGATCCTTCTATGGACTGCTCCTCACCTAAACAAGCAGGCACTCTTGCCTCTAAGAGAACGAGTATTGCTCACATATGTCACAAGTTAAATCTATTAGATTTCTGGCGATTGTTACATACAGACAAAAGAGATTATACGCATGTTTCTATGGCACACGGCACAATGTCCCACATTGATTATATTTTCGGTTCTACCTCCCTATTTCTTTTTATAGCAGCAATAGTTATAGATGAACCCGGCGTCTCTGACCACGCAGTGATCTGGGCTGATCTTGACCTCGGAGAGAGGGTTGTGCAGAACAGTTGTTGGAAATTCCCCACTTTTCTAAGGGAGGATAAGAAATTTCAGACATACCTACATACTAAATGGGATCAATTTCAAGAATCTAATGCCTTACACTCAGATGCCCCAGAGTTGTATTGGCAAACCAGCAAAGCGGTCCTGAGAGGGGAATTAACTTCCTTCTTCACGATAGAAATAAACTCCGAAATTCCGAAATTCTGAAATTGAATACCCAGTTGAAACTTGATTAAAAAAACATGATCCACTGCCCTTCTCAGGACATGGTAGCTCAATACCATGATACATTACATTCTCTGCAAGCACACCTGCAGCAGAAAGCCCTTAAATCACTGCACTACAAGGAACACTCCTTTTTCAGATTTGGTAACAAATCGGGGAGGATGCTGGCAAATCTGGTCAGATTACGGCAGAGTAAAACATACATTGAAAAACTCAGGCAGAGGAGATCTGTAAGGTGCTGAGACAGTTTTATAAACATTTATATACCAAGGTCAGGGCGGGAGGTTCCATTGAAGAAAACATTTTTTTTGAGGACGTCCCCCTGCCTTCACTCACAGAAGCCCAACTAACCAGGCTCAATGCCCCGATCACCAGGGCAGAAGTACTCTCTTCTATCAAAGCCAGCAAATCTGGCAAGACTCCTGGACCAGATGAATTTGCCTATGACTATTATAAAATCCTCGGGGAGAGAATAGTGGACCCTCTCCACTCTTTTTATCAAAATGCTCTAGACACCCGTGCTTTCCTTCCCAACTTTACGCAGGCGTACATCACAGTTCTACCAAAACCTGCTAAAGATCTCAGTCAACCCGCCTCTTACCGCCCGATTTCCTTGTTAAATTGTGACCTCAAATTGTTAGCTAACATTTTAGCTGCCAGACTCAGTTTGGTACTCCCAGGCCTTATCTCCCTGAGTCAAGTAGGCTTTGTCAAGAGTCAGTCATCAAACTCTCATATTGCCAAACTTCTCATGGCAATAGAGTATTGTCAGAAGCATCAAATACCATCTATGGCAGTCAGTTTTGACTCAGAAAAAGCCTTTGATCGGGTCTCATGGGATTACCTATTCTCAGTTTTGAGTCACTTCAGGTTTCAAGGCAACCTAATTATACAATAATTATATTATTATATATTATATATATATATATATATATATATATATATATATATATATATATATATATATATATATATATATATATATATATATATAATATTATATATATATATATTATTATATATATTATATTATATATATATATATATATATATATAATTATATTATTATATATTATATTATATTATATATATTATATATATTATATAATTATAATAATAATTATAAAAATAACAATAAGAACAACACCTATCCTGTCTGACGGCACAGATACAATGTTTATATTGCTTCAGTTATATGTTTCTTGTTCGGGTTACTAAGCTGATCCTAGTTGTTTCATAATAGATTGCTTTTTATGTTAGATTATCCGTTTATTATATTCGATATGTTCCTTGTAAATCGCCTCCCTGGCGTTAGTTACTTCTGTTAAATGTGAACATATATATATATATATATATAATTATATTATTATATATTATATATATTATATTATATTATATATATTATATATATTATATAATTATAATAATAATTATAAAAATAACAATAAGAACAACACCTATCCTGTCTGACGGCACAGATACAATGTTTATATTGCTTCAGTTATATGTTTCTTGTTCGGGTTACTAAGCTGATCCTAGTTGTTTCATAATAGATTGCTTTTTATGTTAGATTATCCATTTATTATATTCGATATGTTCCTTGTAAATCGCCTCCCCGGCGTTAGTTACTTCTGTTAAATGTGAACCGGAGTGATATGTATTGTATACAGGAACTTCCAGTATATAAAAACCATAAATAAATAAATAAATAAATAAATAAATAAATAAATTACTTATATTTCTATCCTTTATCATCAGCCCTCTTCACATATATTGGCAAATTGACATATAACAGCACCTTTCACCCCATAGAGGGGGTAAGGCAGGGCTGTCCCTTGTCACCCCTTCTGTATATATTGACCATCGATCCACTTTTACGTATACTGTCCCAGGACGTGACCGTAGCAGGACTTGTCTGTAAAGGTCAAGTCTTTAAAATGGCAGCCTTTGCTGACAATATACTGATCTTTCTTACTAAGCCCCAACAGTCCCTCCCTAGAGTATTGTGCTTACAAACCCAATATGGCAGTTTCTCTGGGCTTAAGATAAACACTGATAAATCGGAAGAAATTTTTGGGAATCTTCAACAGGCCTGGGGCTTGTCTTTCCCCTTAAAATGGATGCTTGGTGCCATAAAGTATCTGGGAGCACAAATATCCAATACCCCGGACACAATTTATGGTATTAATGTTTACCCCCTATTGAAGAAGATGAGAGGGTGCCTACACCAGTGGCAAACCCTTCCTATCTCTCTGGTTGGGAGGATCCATTTAATAAAAATGGTGGTACTTCCAAAGTGGTTATACCTACTTCAAATGTTCCCAATATGGTTAAAACGGACAGATATACAGAATATCAATAGCGAAATTAGAAAATTTATTTGGCGAGGGAAAAGAGCGAGACTAGCTCTGAAATACCTAACACGACAGATGGGCAAGGGTGGTTTGGCATGCCCCGACTTCCAAAGATATAACCTGGTGTATATGCTACGCCACATAAGAGATTGGCTCCTCAGTAAGGAGTACTTTTCTCCCACCTCATACATCCAAGGCTGGCTGAACGGGTATTCTCCAGCGACCTTAATACAATTGCACATCCACCACTCCCTTTGGTATGCAAACGCTTTATATTGCTTGAGTTGGATAGGAAGGCATGGCAACACCTCTGTAAAATCCTTGGACTCCGCGGGATGATGACCCCCCCCCAGATGGCTTTGTGTGGTAACCCGCAGTTTCCCCCGGGTCAAGGAACAAGTGTGTTCCATCAATGGGCCTCTCGTGGTATTCACTTGATTTCCCATGTATTCCAGCCCCACACAGATAACATATATAGTTGTCAAGAACTTCAAGAACTGTACCACCTCCCCAAGGCAGTTTTCTATGCTTACCTACAATTGAGACATTATATTTTAGTAGGTGGCCTGGAAACTGTAGAGGCAACCCAGAGAGAATGACTAGCAGAGATTCTAGGTGTTAGAAAATCCATGCGATTCTCTTGTTCCATGTTCTCTAAACTATTGAACTTACTCTTGGCTGCCGATAATTTTGGGACTATTGCAAAGAAATGGGCAGGGATTCCTGACATGGCTCTTACCCCTGCCAACAAAAAATTATACTTTCACAAAACCTTGAAGCTCACAGAGAATGCTAATTTACGTGAAATGCAATTTAAATTTATATGGCAATTATATTTCTCTCCTGCTAAGGCTTTTCGTGCAGGCATATGTGATGTTCCCTCTTGTTTAAAGTGCAATGCTGACACAAGTGATTTCTTTCACAATTTCTGGACCTGCGTAAAGATTGCAGACCTTTGGAGACGTATACAAATCTTTCGCTCTACTATATGTGAACATGCCATCCTATTAGAACCCAGGGTTTGGCTCTTGGGATCCAGCATGCTAACTACAAATAGATTAAACATTCCCAATGCTCTCCTGGTGGACAAAGCAGTTCCCATGGCCAAACAACTCATTCTTCAGTACTGGATCTCGAAGGAGGCACCTTGCTTTAAACACTGGATACAAAAAATGGAAAAACTGTCCACCTTTGAGCAGATGACGGCTAACACACAGAGGGGCGGATTTTAAAAGACCCATGCGCGTAAATCCTTCTGGATTTACGCGCGCCAGTGCGCCTATTTGCATGGGCCGCTGGCGCGCGTAAAGCCCCGGGACGTGCGTAAGTCCCGGGGCTTTCGAAAAGGGGAGGGAGGGGGCGTGTCTGGGGGCGTTCCCGAAACGACGCGGCGTTTCGGGGGCGTGCCCCGGCGTTTCGGGGGCGGACCCGGGGGCGTGGCGCCGGCCCGGGGGCGTGGTCGAGGCCTCCGGACCAGCCCCCGGGACCGGAGGACGGAGTGGGGCTGCCGGCGACGCGCGCAAAGTTACGCCTGCTTTCAGCAGGCGTACCTTTGCCGACAAAGGTAAGGGGGGGTTTAGATAGGGCCGGGGGGTGGGTTAGGTAGGGGAAGGGAGGGGAAGGTGGGGGGAGGGCGAAGAAAAGTTCCCTCCAAGGCCGCTCCGAAATCGGAGCGGCCTAGGAGGGAACATGCTGCTCGCCCTGGGTTCGGCGTGCGCAGGTTGCACAAATGTGCACCCTCTTGCGCGCGCCGACCCCGGATTTTATAAGATACGCGCGGCTACGTGCATAGCTTATAAAATCCAGCGTACTTTTTTTCGCGCCTGGTGAGCGAACAAAAGTACGCGCTCGCGTATTTTTTAAAAATCTGCCCCAGAGCGAACAAAGGAAACATATGACGTCTAGTATTTGGATGCCATTTCTGCGACGTCAGAGATTACACTCCCACCCAGGATTAACAGGTGTCGTTGTTCATTTATGCACTATGGGCCACTTAGCGTCTGTTATGGGGTGGATGGATAGTTTGTGATTGCATTTGGCATTTGGCATCCTCTGATCCTCCGCACCGTCACTGTTGACTATTGTTCTTTTTTTTAGATCCACAAACACATAAACATAAGGATGGCAATCCATCCAGCACAGTACTAACATGCTACTATTTTGTCTACAATACACCTAGGGGCATATATTTAAATGGAGCGGCCTTGGAGGGAACGGGGAAAACCATCGGGCCTCCCCTAGGGCTCGGTGCGCGCAAGGTGCACATGTGTGCACCCCCTTGCGCGTGCCGACCCCGGATTTTATAACATGCATGTGGCAGCACGTGCATGTTATAAAACCGGGTGTACATTTGTGCACGCTGGGTAGCACGCACAAATGTACCCCTCGCGGGTAAATTTAAAAATCTGGCCCCTAAAGCCCAAATGGTAGCTGTGAACAAGTCTACCTAATGGGCCAGCTAGCCTTCTCCATGTGGGCACTGCAAAGCAGGGAAGGATGGGAGGGAGTGGGGGCCATGGTGTGTAAAATAATAAGACCTCAAATTCATATTAGATTGCAAGCTGCCGATTGTTTGTTTTCGTTTGAAAAATTGTCCTGATGCTATGACACCAGCTACATATTCCTAGCAAATGTGATTCTGATACATGCATTACTTTGTTCTACTTGTCAAATGTTTCTCACCACCTGTTTCTTTCAAAAGTTTGCAAACATCCTTGTCTTAACTCTGTTTTTCAAGTTTTGGAATTCAGGCAACTGGATGTTTTTTTTTTTCTCGGTTATACTAGGATGTCTATACATGTTTGTGTGTTCATACTGGTCTTTAAAATTTAATAGAAACTTATACAAAAAAAAAAAAGATTAGGAACACAAAAACACATGTGCGCCACATACTGGAAAAGTCTTAAAAAGCACTACTTATTTGGCTAGGTAATGTAGCTGGATAAATCTTCAAATGCTAGTTATCTGGCTATCTTAGGCCTAGATTTATCAATCTGCAGTAAATATCACATGTGATAGGAAAAGTGGCATGTTTTATGGTAATAGCCTATTTATCACAATGTGCATTATCTTACCACTTTACATAGGTATTATCACAAAGTGCATTAACCTTTTGCACTAATACCTATATAATTGCATTTTCCTACCTGCATAATGCTCATTTCAGAGAGAGAGAGAGATATGCAAGGTTGTGAGAACATGGTACAAATCTACTTTTCTTTCACCTTTCATCCCTCCAAATCACATTAAATCTTCACCGATGGTAACTGTGCTGTTTGTACGTATGACTGTGCATGTTAAACTGCCTCCTAATACCTAACTTAACTCTCTCTCCACAAACCTAACCCTGAGTTACTAGTGCTCCCTCTTACAATGGTATAAATAGTTAACTGTTTTGTAAGCCCATATAGAGTCATACATTCTCTCTCTCTCTCTCTCCAGCAGCAGCCCAAAATGCAATAAAAGCCTGTTTATTTCTCAGCTTGTGAAACTATTGCAGGTGCAATATGTGTAACCTGTATTGCAGTAAAATGCAAAAAGGTATCAGGAAAATTACCCTAACCATCCTCCTTTTTTTAATCATGTGCACTATTTTTGTTATATTTCTCGCAAAATGATGAATCTAGGCCTAAGAGAGAGATCAGCAGAGAATTATTGAACATAAGAGCAACATTCTGACATCAAAGGAGAATGCCCCACTTGTATCCCATTGGAGTTCAGCATTACATATGGTTGAGAATGTAAAATTCTTGATATTAAACAATTAGATGGTATGCGTGGAGGAGATGTCTCTCACAAATTGTGAGAATATGAACAACGATCATTTATAATTGGCCCACATTGATGTCACTTGGCCTTAATAATGAAATAGAGTAGTCAGTAGAGATATGCATCAGGTAAAATATTTGATTCGGGCTTCGGATTTGGCCCACTGAGGGAAAATATGTTTTCTCGCAGTTCAGGCTTTTTTTTTCGGGGACCCCCAATTTTCGGGTTAGCGCACGCTAATGGGAGATAGCGCGCGCTAATCCTAAAAACAAATGTTTCCAAAATTTTGGAAAAATTCCAATCGTTTTTCGGGTTCTCTGAACCAGGACGAATTAGACAATTTTGTTGAAATTGTCTAATTCATCCAAAACAAATGCATATCCCTACTAGTCAGCATTCATGTAATTGACAAATGCTCATTGCTGATTGGGTTAGCAGATTTAATAACATTTATGTCAAATGTGTGGGATATGCATATGTTGCATCTTTGACGTCCATGGCATTTTTGGTTGCTACTGGTTTTTTTGAGGTAATTGTTTTTTGATATACATGTTTAGGTTATTTGGCACTTCATATTTTTAATGATACAAGATATGGTTGATTTAATGTTATTTATTATTATAGAGAGATTCTCCCCTGAGGAAGCTCGGTCAGGTGAAATGAGGTCCCTTGTCAGGGAAGACCTTTTTGAAATATCTACATGATTGGGATTCATTGAGATATCAACATGTGTGATTGATCCCAGACCTCTGGGATAATCATTTTGAAATATTTACAATTATTGAGATATTACATGTGTGATTGATTTCAGATTTCTAGTATATTATTATGAATGAGGGAGCAAAATTCTTTTCCAGAGCTAAAGGAATTTTTATGGTTTTATATGTATAAATGTGGATGGGTATGAATGGGGTATGTTATAGTGTGATTGACGTTGGGTTTTAGTGGAGGTTTTTATGTGAACGTCTTAGGTGCCATTGTGAAATGGTTATATATTATATAGTAAATGTTTTAACATTGTATTAAACACCTGTATTTATTATAAGAATTTGTATTTACTATTTATATTTATTATTTAGCTATTAACATTGTTCTGTTACCACTTGGTACTATTTCTCTCCTTTACCTCAAACTCTAAGTTCCTACTAAGTTAGCCATGTTATTTATACCCAATTGTTGGATGTAATTGTATATTTGTTTAATTGTTCAATCTGTTTGATGTAATTTTCTGTTCCTTGTTCTGTGTAAACCGAAGTGGTATGCACAAGTGCATGAACTCCGGTATATAAAAGCCTTTAAATAAAATAAATAAATAAATTGTCACTTGATTTGTATATTGGATACATTTCTATATTTTTCAATGAAATGAATTTGGCATGGTTTTTCACTATAGGGCAGATTTTCAAAGGGTTACGCGCATAAGATACGCGCATAACCCCTGAAAAACTGCCCCTTCCACCCCCTGCGCGCGCCGAGCCTATCCTGGGGAGCGTGTTGGGGCGTGTCAGGGGTGTGTTGTTGCCGGGGAATCATCAGGGGGTGTTCTGGGGCAGGGCCATGGGTGTGGTTCCAGCCCAGGGGCATTTTGGGGGCGTGGCCATGGCCTCGGGAACAGCCCTCTGACCGGAACATGGCACGCCGGCAGCCGGCCAATGTGCGCAAGTTACGCCTGCCTCAGGCAGGCATAACTTGTAAAATAAAGGTGGGGGGAATTAGTTAGGGCAGGGGGATGGGTTAGATAGGGGAAGGGAGGGGAAGGTGGGGGGGGCCAGAAGGAAAGTTCCCTCCGAGGCCGCTTCGATTTTGGAGCAGCCTTGGGGGGAATGGAGGATGGCTGCGTGGCTTGGCGTGTGCAGGCTGCCGATTTTGTGCAGCCTTGTGCGCGCAGACCCTGTATTTTATAACATGTGCGCGACAGCGCACTTATGTTATAAAATCGGGAGTAGATTTGTTCGTGCCGGGTTGCTCGAACAAATCTACTCCCACGCACACCTTTTAAAATCTACCCCTATTTGTGAATATTTTGAGAGACTTCTCATTGTGTTTTATGTATGTTTATTTGTTGAGAGTGTCGTGTAATTCACCTGTTCAATTTGGGCCGATTTTAATTCCTATGCACGTGGGTTACATTTGTGCACGCTACCCGGCACGCACAAATATACACCCAATTTTATAACATGCACGCTGCCACGCGCATGTTATACACAAGGGGGTGCACACATGCGCACCTTGCACGCGCCGAGCCCGAGGGGAGCCCCGATAGCTTTCCCCGTTCCCTCCAAGGCCGCTCAGAAATCGTTTTGTTCCTTTTTAAAATATTTACCTTGAATTGAACTTATATGTACTGTTAGACTGAGAACAGCATAGCATGCTAGAGAGCTATTGCTCGATGTATTGAACGGCATATTTTCGCAAGCAGTATTTATTCACCACAGGATATAATGGACAATAAAGCTACCTTGTTAAATCAACTCGGATTAAAAAAAACACACATAGAATTAATAAATGTTTGATAAATTTAACACATTGAATTATCCATTACAGATAGGTACTGATTGATGCTGTTCAAACCTGCAAACTGAACGATATTTGTAGGTTCAGATCCCAGAACAAATCAGGTAATCTTATGAACATTTAGCAGCCTTCTTGTTCTTTTTTCACCTTTGGTTTTATGGATCTTTTTTATTATTTTTTTATTTATATATATTTTTCTATTTCTATTTTTTATTTTATTGATTTCTATGTGTGCAGGTAACATTAGTTTTTACAATATCACGTATATAGCCATTTTCAAAGTCCCTTGTTCAATATCAGCAACCTTTCCTGTTTTTGCCTGTGTTATTCAGTATTTAGTTGTGTATCCTGCTCACTGAGATAGTTGGTATATTTACATATTTTATCTATTGAAGGTTCTTGTTTTTAATTTTATTTATATTTATTGGTTATTTGTTTTATTTTCTGTTTCTATATCAGTATGTGATGTCACTACTTTATTTGCAATTATTGTTCATGTTCTTTTATTTGTTCTTTTATTCATTATGTTGTTTTATTCAGTACCATATTTATGTTTTAATTTTCGTGAGTATGTGTATAAATATATATGTATTAATATTTATGTATTTTATCATAGCCCATGAGGCAGCCACTTGGATAGTGGCGAAACACGGCCTGAGTCGGGCATTTTTCATCTCCACTTCAATAAAAGTTTACAAAGGACATTTGGCATCTATCTTGTTTGTTGATACCTAACCACCACAGGAGATACATCCTAGTGGACAGCAACTCTGCTATGCTTTAAGGATGGCCACATTAAGGAAGGGACTATAACTACTGCTAGCAAACTACTCTGCAGAATTTCTATTTACCTATATAAAGCAGGACAATATAACTAGCTCTGAGATGAGCAGACAAAGGGCCTTGCTGTGCCCTGACATCTGAATATTTCCCAATGTCTCCTTGTGACATTTCAGGGTAGGTTAATAGTGTGTGACACAGCTTTGCCTATGGTTCAATGAGGTGAACCTGTCATGTGTGTGTGCTGTTATTGTCATTACTAAATAAACTACATCTTAGAGATGACTTTCTATAGCATGTGAAGGCATCACAATATCCTATTCCAAATCCAACCTTCAGATAGTCAGACCAGCATCCTTTAATAGCCTCTCTGTGCAACTGAAATAACCAACTTGTCAGTCCAAGGGCCAAGGTCCTCTCCATCTGTACATGAGAGTTTCTTGTTTGCTTATCTAGGTGTAGCAGGGCTGAGCTGTGCATGGTCTTGTGCAACCCCTATGAGATATGCTAGCTTGCAATGATCTGTGAGAAGTTTGGGATTGCCACAATATTGGACAAGTGCTTCCCAAAAGGCTCTAAGTGAATGTCTACTATTTGAGCACTCCGATGTCAGTTCTGCCTCAGAAACCGATGGATATATTCAGATGCACATGGATGTCAGCTAGGGAATCTGGCTATAACATGTAGAGTGTGTGATTGCTGATTATAACTGTCAACTTGTAGCTTCAGGCTGTGCCTTTAAGCAGCTGAGCTACTTGTGAAATTTAACTTATACAGCACTTGGCTCCATGTCATAGGCCCGGTTGGAGTTCCATCATGCCTATGCAACCATCTTGCCAACGTGAGTTAAAGCCATAGCCAAGGCTAGCAAGAAGGGTCAAATGCATAGCCAAGGCTAGCAAGAAGGAACAAGCTATATAAAGCCAGGCACATTGTGTTATCAGTCCAACATGAATGCTATGGCAAGACATGACTCTTATTGACAATCAATCTGAATACATTAGGACAGCCACATCTCTTTGTTGTTATTTATTTGGTGTCTACTTTGTCTACTACTGTCAATTATACCTATTGCTCTAGGATCATGATGTTGGTTAACTAGGCTGAAGTGGTTTCTGTAACACACTGACCCAGACAGAGGACCAATTAGTAAAAGAAAGATACTGATTTGACCAACTTGAACCTCTCTGCTGGGTTTTCTTTCATGCAAGTGAAATGACTAAATAATGATTAACAGGCAAAGTACCATTGTATAAAGTAGCTTTGTCGAAGCTGGCTTGCAACCCATGTGATCTCCCTAGCTTCTGCTGGGAGATGTAGAGGATCCTGAGGTAAATTAGGAATAATGTCTAAATGGATGCTATAATGTATAGCCAGATTATGATATGCATAGCAAACAAGCACCATCTTTGCTACTCTGGGTGGGGCATACATTAAAGCACCCCCCCTGTTTCGTCTAAACAGCAAAATCTACTTTTGAGAAGTACAAAGGTACCTTAAATGACACACTGGGTACAACATAAGGCCTTGTTGTACCTCGTCTCTGCTGGTATGTTTGTAATAGCAATGGGAATGTGAAGGCAGGTCCTGCACTCATACCCTGAATCTCTGCAGGAAAGAGAGAATGGCTGCATCAGTCACACCCCCATGATTTTGTTATCTCACTGCCAACAGAGAGCATGCTATAAGACACTAAAAGCTGAGCTATAGCTTGATGTGAGCCATACAAAGCTATTTCCAAACCCTAAATTCATGCTGCCTTTATTTATTTATTTAGAGTTTTTATATACCGACCTTCTCGATATACATAATCGAATCAGGTCGCTTTAACTGTAATACTATATGTACTCTATAGTACTTTGTTATATTGTGTCAGATCTTCATGAATGGAAAAATGCAGCTGGGGTGCATAGAAACTGTGTATATATCACCCATAAGCATGCAATCTCTACCCAGTTCTAGCACTCCTATAACACTGAAGTTGTATATCTCAGCTCTCACCTGTCATTACAGATATTCACCTGTCATTACAGATATGACTTTCTGGTATGATTGTTCATCTCCCTGGCTGTTCTTCAGTATATCCTCCAGAGATACAAGTTTGTCAGACATGACACACTGAATAAGATTGGCTCAAATGGCACATCTCACAGCTTTCATTGAACCCACGTACCCCTGATATGGTGAAGATAAACTATGGCTGACATTGTGGCTGTCAGAGCAGAAACACTGCAGACAGGATACCGATATTGGCACTGTTAGCTGAGAGCCGACACAGCACTAACAGGGCACACCTGACTTGGAGTCCCAGCACTATGTGCCCAAAAAGGTTTGGGTAGACAAGTGACATTTCAACAGCTCCAAGAGAGAGTATTTGAACTGTCACTTGCTTTAACCTGACTAGTTGAAAGTAGGGATGTGAATCGTTTTTTGACGATTTAAAAAAAATCGTCAGATATTTTTTAAATCGTCAAAAATCGTTAGAGTCACGATACAATACAAATTCCCCCGATTTATCGTCAAAAATCGTTAAATCGGGCACGGGAATTATTTGGGGGGAGGGTGGGAAAACCGGCACACCAAAACAAGCCCTAAACCCACCCCGACCCTTTAAAACCAATCCCTTACCCTCCCCCACCCTCCCGAACCCCCCCCCCCAAAATGTTAAAATACCTGGTGGTCCAGTGGGGGGGTCCCGGCGCGATCTCCCGCTCTCGGGCCATCGGCGCCATTTTGGCTGCCACTAATATAAATGGCGCCGATGGCCCGATAAAAAAAAAAACCACCTGACCCTTTAAACCGACCCCCTTAGCCTCTCCCACCCTCCTGACCCCCCCAAAAAAACCTTTTAAAATTACCTGGTAGTTCGGGGGGGGGGGGGGGGCGCAGGGAGCGATCTCCCGCTCTTGGGCCATCGGCTGCCACTCATAAAGATGGCGCCGATGCCCTTTGCCCTTACCATGTGACAGGGTATCCATGCCATTGGCCGGCCCCTGTCACATGGTAGGAGCACTGGATGGCCATATTGCCAATATTCAAAATGGTGCCGGCGCTACCTTTGCCCTCACTATGTCATAGGGGCCGACGGTCGGCCGACGGTCAGCCCCTGTGACATAGTGAGGGCAAAGGTAGTGCCGGCGCCATTTTGACTAATGGCAATACGGCCCGAGTGCAGGAGGTCGCTCCCGGACCCCCGCTGGACTTTTGGCAAGTCTTGTGGGGGTCAGGAGGCCCCCCAAGCTGGCCAAAAGTCCCTGGGGGTCCAGCAGGGGTCTGGCAGCGATCTCCTGCACTCAGGCCGTATTGCCAATATTCAAAATGGCGCCGGCGCTACCTTTGCCCTGTCACATGGTAAGGGCAAAGGGCCTCGGCGCCATTTTTATTAACGCAGCTGATGGCCCGGGAACGGGAGATCGTTTCCCGTGGCTCCCCTGGACCACCAGGTATGTGTAAAAAGTTTTGGGGGGGGGGTCGGGAGAGTGGGGGAGGCTAAGGGGGTAATTTTAAAAGGTCGGGGTGGGTTGTTTTTTTTATCGGCGCAGGTCTCACTAAAAAAAATGTGATGTGAATGTGATGTGAATTGGAATCGGAACGATTCCAATTCACATCTCTAACGATCAGATTTCCCCCCCCCCCTCCCCCCAGCCGAACCCAATCGTTAAAACGATCGGGCACACGATTCACATCCCTAGTTGAAAGTTTGTAGTGCTGGGTCACATACTGACCTTAGTGGAAACTGCATTGTATGGGCATACAACATTAACAGGCCTATACAGTATGGAGAGAGAAACCAGGGCTCTGGCACGATGGCTTGTTGACTTAACTGTGCAAGCCACTTCTCATATAACTAATACAGTCACTTCCCTGACAACTCCCCTTGTGTCACTGCCATTTGCTGTAAACACATAGCTGGAGAAGGATGTTGGAAAGAAGCACCTCTCCTACCTATGAGCCAACCATCACCATAGAGGCCATCTTCAAATTTTTCAAACAGGCCAAATTGCCTAAGTAGAAAGGAATCGTGTGCAGCTCCCCAGTAGGGATGTGCAGAGCAAAAGTTTAAGTTCATATGTCCATATGTCCAAAGGGGGTCCCATTTGCGGTCAATATGGACATAAACAGAATTCAATGAGTTGAGTATATGTCCATATGTGCAAATAAAAATTTAAACCCCTCACCCTCCTTAATCCCCCCCCCCCAAGACTTACCACAACTCCCTGGTGGTCCAGCGGGGTCAGGACGCCATTTCTGACCAACTTCGCAAGGAGCACGTGATGTCGGCGTCACGTCGCAGTGACGCGGCGTCACGTGATTCCCCGCGGGTTCGCGCCGGAACGCTCGTTCGGCCCAAAAGGAACTTTTGGCCAGCTTGGGGGGGCCTCCTGACACCCCAAGCTGGCCAAAAGTTCCTTTTGGGCCGAACGAGGGTGCCGGAGGGAACTCGTGGGGAATCACGTGACGCCGCGTCACTGCGACGTGGCGCCGACGTCACGTGATTCCCCGCGGGGTCGCTTCCGGGATCCTCGTTCGGCCCAAAAGGAACTTTTGGCCAGCTTGGGGGTGTCAGGAGGCCCCCCCCAAGCTGGCCAAAAGTTCCTTTTGGGCCGAACGAGGATCCCGGAAGCGACCCCGCGGGGAATCACGTGACGTCGGCGTGACGCTGCGTCACGTGATTCCCCGTGAGTTCCCTCCGGCACCCTCGTTCGGCCCAAAAGGAACTTTTGTCCAGCTTGGGGGGGCCTCCTGACCCCCCCAAGCTGGCCAAAAGTTCCTTTTGGGCCGAACGAGCGTTCCGGCGCGAACCCGCGGGGAATCACGTGACGCCGCGTCACTCCGACATGGCGCCGACGTCACGTGCTCCTCAGAAAGGCTTTCAGAAATGGCGTCCTCACTCCTCGCTGGATCACCAGGGAGTTGTGGTAAGTCTTTGGGGGGGGATTAAGGAAGGTGAGGGGCTTAAATTTTTATTTTGGATCAACAATCGCGATTTCCAACTTATTCAACATAGCTATGTTGAATAAGTTGGAAATCCGATCGTTTACGTCTTATCACTTTTTTAAGTTAAAAAAAAAAATAAGTAGCGTTTTACATTTATGTTCAATACGAATGCACACCCCTACTCCCCAGTACCTGGGTACCACATCAAGGATATGCAGTTGAGTGTTACAGTCCACTTGCGCATTGATGGAGTAGAAGAGCTTTCTGTTGCAGTAGATGTCCTCCCTGCCACAGAGTGGGATGATGAGAATGCAGTCAATTACTCCCAGAACATTGGGGAAATTTTCAATGGCATAAAAACCTCTCTTCAAGTCCAGCAAGTCCTGCCTTTCATCTTATATAAAGATTAATTCAGCTACACACAGCTGTTATGACCTGGTCCAGACAGCAGAAAAAAGACATTTGAGACATTTCCCTGATGACTTCAACTGTTGTTTGTAATAAATCAGAATCCATAAAATGCAGGGTGCACAATAGTTTGAAGAGGCTTAGTATAGCATGGGAACATTCTGTGACTGCATCCAGATCCCTTCTGATTTCTTGATATAATTCCATGATAGCCTGAGACCTGAGGCAATACCTCATCACCACGTTGTCCTGTGGCATTCCCAGCAAAGTGGTGCAGGGATGGAAGATGCGCTTCATGTACAGCCCTTGTGCCCTCCTACATGGCAAGTCCTGATGTGGGCCAGCAAGCACCACCAGTGGGGCTTGCAATTCTGGCACCAATGCAGGTACTTCCCTAGGAGGCATTTGAACCTCCCTTGCCTGTTTTAGTAGCTGTTCTTGTTATTGAGTAGCCTGAATAAGCCAGTATCCCACTACTAATACACTTCCCCTTAACATTGTAGCTTTAGGAAGACAGGGTAGATAACAAAAGGTGTTTTATTGGCCCACCAGGACTATATGTAGGTATGTCTGAGAGAAGGCCTCTTTTTATTGCACATGATAATAGCTGCGATCCGCGATAACGGCTGTTGTCATGGGTTAAAAACTTTTTTCTACCCTACTGCAAATCAAAAAGGTATTGTTATATTCCAAGTTAAATCTAGCATTGTATTTCAATATTTTTTCTGCAAAATGCGGTAGAAGTTCCTCATTTTCATAATTTTCTTGGTTTTGCATACTCATTATTTAAATATTAATGCACAATGTGATAAACATTGCTGGTTTATTGCATGCTAGACTCTATTTATTAGAGATGTGAATCGTGTCCTCGATCGTCTTAACGATCGATTTCGGCTGGGAGGGGGAGGGAATCGTATTGTTGCCGTTTGGGTTTTAAAAATATCGTGAAAAATCGTTAAAATCGTGAGCCAACCCCCTAAAACCCACCCCTGACCCTTTAAATTAAATCCCCCACCCTCCCGAACCCCCCCCCAAATGCTTTAAATTACCTGGTGGTCCAGAACGGCGGCGGTCCGGAACGGCCCCCTCAATTGAATCCTTTTGTCTTCAGCCGGCGCCATTTTGCAAAATGGCCGCCGCAAAATGGCGGCGGCCATAGACAAAAACGATTCGACGCAGGAGGTCGTTCCGGACCCCTGCTGGACTTTTGGCAAGTCTTGTGGGGGTCAGGAGGCCCCCCCAAGCTGGCCAAAAGTTTCTGGGAGTCCAGCGGGGTTCAGGAAGCGATTTCTTGCCGCGAATCGTTTTCCGTACGGAAAATGGCGCCGGCAGGAGATCGACTGCAGGAGGTCGTTCAGCGGCGAACCCCCGCTGAACTACCTCCTGCAGTCGATCTCCTGCCGGCGCCATTTTCCGTACGGAAAACGAGTCGCGGCAAGAAATCGCTTCCTGAACCCCGCTGGACTCCCAGAAACTTTTGGCCAGCTTGGGGGGGCCTCCTGACCCCCACAAGACTTGCCAAAAGTCCAGCGGGGGTCCGGAACGACCTCCTGCGTCGAATCGTTTTTGTCTATGGCCGCCGCCATTTTGCGGTGGCCATTTTGCAAAATGGCGCCGGCTGAAGACAAAAGGATTCAATTGAGGGGGCCGTTCCGGACCGCCGCCATTCTGGACCACCGCTGGATCCCCAGGTAATTTAAAGCATTTGGGGGGGGTTCGGGAGGGTGGGGGATTTAATTTAAAGGGTCGGGGGTGGGTTTTAGGGGGTTTTAGTGTGCCGGTTTTCCTGCCCTCCCCCTTCCCCCGATTTACGATTTTTTAACGATAAATCGGGGGAATTGGTATTGTATCGTGGCCCTAACGATTTTTGACGATTTAAAATATATCGGACAATATTTTAAATCGTCAAAAAACGATTCACATCCCTACTATTTAGCATGCGACGATGGCCTAAATCAACTTGATGAATGACCCAATTAGCTGTATAAGTCTTAAACAGTGCTACTTAGATAAGTAGAGTTTTTTGAGCATTATTTAAGTCAAAATGTATTCGTCTATGTTGAAAATTCATGCCACATCTCATTTACATATGTAGTCATGTTGTAGGGTTGATTTACACATATTTTACATGATGCATGCATATTTATGTACACAATATAAAATACAAGCGCATTAGCACGCATGCCCCTATACATGCCTATTAGGGTGTGCTCACGCATATTTTAAAGTTATCCTCCCTATGTCTAGCACTCACATAAAAAAAACATGAGATGCTGTGAGATGAATATATAAATGTTTGCAAATTAAATATATATAATTTAAACACAGAAGATGCAAAATAATTATGCAACTGTACATCAACATTTCAAATAAGGTATGTAAAAGCATTTACAGAATCAAAGGAAATATTGTGTGTTAGATTCCTAACACACAATAGGTTATAAAATCAGGTGTAGATTTGTTTGCGACTGGTTGCACGAACAAATCTATGCCCGCGAGCAGGTTTTAAGATATGCCCCATAGAATGATTACATTGATAGATATTTAAACCAAAATAATTTGAATAACATTTCATTCAAATGATCGACATATAGAAAGGAATTCAAAGCTGTGAAATGTTGTGGCATTCAACTGCATCACTTTATCGTATCACACTTCATAGAGAATTGCTCTGAGGCCATGGAATAGATTTGGTGGACATGAATAGAAATTTGTCAGTAGTTCTTCCCATGTAGAAATGTAACATCTATATTGAAACATATGTGGTTTTCACTTTTTCCTACTTTCTTTCCTTTCAGAGCTTAACTATACCTTTAACAAATATTGCTAGCATTTTTCCTAGTCAAAACCTTTTAATTGCTTAAACAGCTGAGATTTCAAATATATTTAAGATTTTTGCTCTAATCAGAATATTTTACTCACTAATCCATTCCTTTTTCTATAGCCTCTAAAGGGTAATTATTATTTGTTTGCATAGACTTTTGAGGTCCACATTCAAAAGTTATTCAGATGGATAACATCTATATTCAGACCTTATCTGGCTAATTTCTAGCCAGATTAAAAAGGAGCATTCTGAAGAGGGGTTGAGTTAACTGGAATATCCAGCTAACCTAGCTGAATATCATGTACATCTGGCTAAGGGTTAGATTCATCAAAGCATTGCATGTGTTAGGAAGAGGGGTGTGTTTTATGGTAATAGCCTATTTATTGCAACATGTGCTATCTTAGCATTTCCAAAACCAAAAATGGAGAACAAGTACTGCACTTGTGAAACCACCAAAATTGTAGAAATAGTGCAGAATAAAGTAGAAGTCCACACAATAATTTCAGTGTATTATTGTAGAAATTTTACTTGGAAACGGCACTAAACCGAAAACCGATTTTTTCACGAAAATTCGGGGGGAAAGTGCTTGTTTCATGATTTAACTGATATGTAACGAAGTAAGAAATATCATATGAGATTTCAATTTGTTATAAAAACGATTCACATCCCTAGGTATTTTCTAATGAAAAGCTGTATCTAAAATCATGACAATGCTGACCAGAACAGCATATTTAATATAATAATCTCATAGCATCTCTTAAAAGTATAAGCTTTGATTCTCTTCTTCCTTACACACTTTACCTTTTCCGTGACTCCTCTTTAGTTCCTGTTGTGGTGCCAGCCTGGCCGTATTTTCTCTACAGCATTGCATATATCTTTAGCTTTCATATCAATAAATCATCAAATAATGTTTAACACAATGAAAAAAACTAAAACTGCTTAATTTTAAAATGTAAGGGGTCAATTTTAAAAGATGTGCCAATGTTATAATATGCACACACATGAATAAAATATGATATCCGCGCGCATATGTGCGCCTGATTTTATAATTGATGCACACATGTGCGGGCAGGTGTCAGTCACAAGCGCAATGGGGGGATTTTTAAAAAATGTGTGCGGTGACGCAGGTAGGCCTTTCCCAGTTCCCTAACCCTATCCTTCCTCCTTCTTCCCCTCTCCTCCCCGACCCCTAAACAATCACTAACCATCTCCTTTTTTTTTTTTTTTTTGCTATTTACTGCTCCTCCAGAGCAGAAGTAAACTCTGCATACCGGCCGGCTGCCAACAAGCGCTTTCCTGGGACACCGTGGAATGGTGCTGTCCCAGATCGCCCTCTGCCCCTCCCCTCCCCACCCGGACTACGCCCTTGGCCTGCCCCTTTCTTTGGGCCCAGCACTTCAGCACATAACGGGGGTTATGCACATGGCTGGGCCCTTTGTAAAATGTGTGCGACGTGCACAAGGCCTGGCCATGCGCAGAGCCCCCAATCTTACATGCATCAGACTTTTAAAATTTTTTGCGATAGAGCATTGTCTTCATGATTGGGTTTATAATCTACTAGTGAAAACTTCCTGGTGTTGCTTGGGTAGTATGATCTATATCAGCATGTATCTATGTGTGCCTGTGTGCATATTAGTCGGGGGAACCTGTGCATGTGTATGTGTGTAGATGACTCTGCCTGTCTATGTAGGTGCCTATGCCTGCATGTATGTGTGTGCATTTGAGGGAGCCTGTGTGTATGAGTGGGTGCCTCAGCCTGTGTGTGCTGATGTGTGGGTGGCTATGCCTGTGCCTTGGTGAGGCAGTGTGTGCAAGTGTGGTGCCTTGGTGAGGCAGTGTGTGCTTTGGTGAGGCATTGTGTACACATGTGAGGCAGTGTGTGCACATGTGGGAGCCTGTGCATGCTTTTGTAATATTGTATGTGCTTGCGCTAGTTTGTGTACACTTCTGCATGCTTGTGTGATCTTGTGGCACTTCTGCACTCTAGTATGAGTTTGAATGTGTACTTGTGTGAATTTATGTGCAATTGTGTGAGACTGCATGCACCTTTATGTGTATGCCTATGCCTGCCCCGCCATGTGTGTGGGAGCAAGATACTGGGATTCTTATAAAGAGCATATTGGCAAACATTATCCAGAATTGCTCATGTTATATGGTCAATAACAGCCTGTGTGTGTGTGTGTGTGTGTGTGTGTGTGTGTTTATGTGTGTGTATGTGTGTATGCCTGTGTCTGCCTGTATGTGCATGTCTGTATGTGTGTGCATTTGTGTGTGTGTACATATGTACCTGTATGTATGTGTGTGCATACATACACTCCACTGTTCCAAGCACCACATGTATCCACAGACAGACACAACAGTGTCTGCAGGACCAACTGAATGACTGACACAAGCCTTCAATAAATATATAGATAGTTAGTCAATATGAAATCCAAAAAAACACTTCATTAGGAATCATTGCATATTATTAGCGTCAACTCTTTCCTCATTTGACTCATTCTCCCTCCCCTTGGTTCATGAATTTCCCTTTGCAATCTCTCTGCAGTTCACTTCTCCCCTTCTTGAACCCAATATTCACGGTTTCTTCTCACAAACTGCTCACCCCAATTCACTCCCTCGTTCCTACAAACACTGCATTCACCTGATTCCCCTCACAAACCATCCACTCACTCCATTTCACTCCCTCTCTCCCACAAACCCCTCCACTTACCCCTGTGCACTCCTCTCCCCAACAGAGAGCTCTCACTCATCCCAGTTCATTACCTCCCCACACCTCACAAAACCCTCACTTATCCTGACCCTCTTCCACCCCAATTAACTCTTACCTCATTCCAGTTAACTTCCTTTCCCACTCAATGAAGCCCCCATTTCCCCCAGTTCACTCATTTCCCCCTCCCATGGTTCACTCCCTCTCCTCCCCTCACATGATCCCCATTCTGTGCATTCACTCTTCCCCTATGATCCCAAAGTTCACTCCCTCCCTGCCCTTGCTCTATCCCCTTGCTCATTGACTCCACTGAGAACAAAACATGATGAAGAGGACGGCATCTTTGTAGTAGCTCCAGCACATGCTCCCTCCTCCCCTGCAAGGGCCCAAGCATTGTGCATTAAACCACTTAGTTCAAAGTACACCATGATGCTTGGGCCCTGGCAGCGAAAGAGGGAGGACATGAGAAGGTACAACAAGGTTGCCTTCCTCCTACATTTTCACTGTCAACAGAGTCAGAGAGCGAGGGGATCTAGGTGGGGCAAGAAGGGAGTGAAGTAGGGATTGCAGGAGTCGGGGGTGGGTAGCTTTTTCTATCCACTACTAGCAATGATAGTCTTCTATGGGAGGCAAGAGACAGGAAATGTGCCATCCTCTGCCAGCAAAGTGTCATAGTCCACTCTGCTGAGGATGGGGAATAGGGACATACCTTGGAGAGGCAGGTGGTCTGGAGCTGCTGTCTTCTAACTAAAGCAGCCACTGTTCCTGGCGGGTAGAGTCCTTGGGTGTAGGCAGCTGCCAGGCAGAAGCAGGTACCAAGAAGGCCCAAAAACCAGGACAGGAGCAGGAAGCAGGAGTGTAGCCAAGGAGCAAGACTGGAGCAGGAGCCAGGGCCACAGCCAGACAACAGTATAACATAGAACAAACTCTGTATAGACTGTTGTTCCCGCAGAGGTATGTCAAGCTACAGCTTCTTTTATACAGTCCTCTATTTGGGCTGCACCCAATGCTGTTCCAATAGAGATCCTCCAGAGCTGGGTCTTCCTAGCTTTACTTCTCTTATTATTTTGTGCAGGGGTCTTGGTGATTTAGAGTTTCTATGGCTCCACTATAAAATCCTCTAGCTTTAAACATGTGGGTCTGCATATTCAATTCCTACTGCCCCTGACACAATGTAACTCTTCTGTGGTGGTGAAGTAGGGGCCTTGACTTATATATTTAATAAATTATTTTTAACTCTGGCATGACACAAAATGAAAAAACAATTCTCATAGAACCCATCAAATGCAACTTGTGAAAAATAGAACAAAGACCTCTCTAGAGAATTGCTAAAATGTTTTTACTGTAAGTGTATTCTTCTTTTAGCAATCCTTGTTGACATGTTTCTTATCAACTTTCTCATTGAATAATTATCAAAATATGAATTATATTAACTCCCTCTTGGTGGGATGCACTACAATATGGGAGTCACACTGTTCCCAGAGCTGACTATCGCTTTCACTTAAATGTACTTCACATAGCTCCTGGGATGCCAGTTTTGTCCAGAGGGAGGGTGGTAAAACTTCTGGGACCCTGGCACAGTAGTGTGTAACTCAGTCTTTGGCATAGTCACAAGCACCCCAAAATGTTTTCACTGTCAGTGTTAATTCACAGTGGAGGAGACTTCTTGATGGAGAGGCACACTGAAATAAGGCACAATAGTCCAGTAACTGTGTT
Source organism: Rhinatrema bivittatum (assembly GCF_901001135.1). NCBI lineage: Eukaryota > Metazoa > Chordata > Amphibia > Gymnophiona > Rhinatrematidae > Rhinatrema > Rhinatrema bivittatum. Next base: position 103,512 of record NW_021820882.1, on the reverse strand, counting down.
AAAAAAAAAATCTTTATGGATACGTAAAAAATAAATTATTCCAAAATAGGATGGCAAAAACCTTAAACAACAAACTAAAAATGATTATAACAAAAGCCATAATTTATTTGTCCATGTTGCAACCTCTTCTGACTCATGATGCTCCCATTGAATCATTGTCCATGCCAAACCTCTCACCATAGAGAGTAGGAAAATTGTCCTCTTCCTCCAGCCTTAACTTGAGGACAAAAGATCTCAAAACTCTCTCACAAACTTCTCCAAAAGTACTTGCTCAAAATACTTCTTCTAAACAGGAAAGAAGTAGCTCCTACTTTTTGCTGGATATGGAAAAAGCTGCTCCAGCAGCAATCACTGTCCACTAGGGATGTGAATCGTGTGCCCGATCGTCTTAACGATCGGGTTCGGCTAGAGGGAGAAAAAAATCTGATCGGTGGTGATGTGAATCGGAATCGGTTCTGATTCACATCGTTAATTTTTTTTTCATGAGGACCGACCCTTTAAAATTGACCCTTTACCTTCCCCCACCCTCCCAAACCCCCCCAAAACATTTTACAAGTACCTGGTGGTCCAGTGGGGGCATGGGGACTGATCTCCCGCTCTTGGGCCATCGGCGCCATTTTGACTGCCACTCAAAAATGGCGCCGATGGCCCGATAAAAAAAACAAAACACCTGACCCTTTAAAATGACCCCTTAGCTTCCCCCACCCTCCCGAGCCCCCAAAACATTTTAAAATTACCTGGTGGTCTAGTGGTGGTCCCAGGAGTGATCTCCCATTCTCGGGCCATCGGCTGCCACTCATAAAGATGGCGCCAATGGCCCTTTGCCCTTACCATGTGACAGGGTATCCGTGCCATTGGCCGGCCCCTTTCACATGGTAGGAGCACTGGATGGCCGGCACCATCTTTAAAGATGGTGCCGACCATCTTTACGATGGTGGCGGCCATCTTTAAAGATGGCGGTGCCCATCTTTACGATGGTGGCAGCCATCTTTAAAGATTGCACCAGCCAGCCAGTGCTCCTACCATGTGACAGGGGCCGGCCAATGGCATGGATACCCTGTCACATGGTAAGGGCAAAGGACCATCGGCTCCATCTTTATGAGTGGCAGCCGACGGCCTGAGAACGGGAGATCGCTGCCGGGACCACCACTAGACCACCAGGTAATTTTAAAATGTTTTGGGGGGCTTGGGAGGGTGGGGGAAGCTAAGGGGTCATTTTTAAACGGTCGGGTGGGGTTTTTTTTTTTATCGGGCCATCGGCGCCATTTTTGAGTGGCAGCCAAAATGGTGCCGATGGCTCGAGAGCGGGAGATCAGTCCCCGCGCCCCCACTGGACCACCAGGTACTCGTAAAAAGTTTTGGGGGGGTTTGGGAGGGTGGGGGAAGGTAAGGGATTAGTTTTATAGGGTCGGGGTGGGTTTAGGGGTTGTTTTGGTGTGCCGGTTTTCCCGCCCTCCCCCCTCCCCCAATTTACGATTTTTCACGATAAATCGGGGGAATTTCTATTGTATCGCGACTCTTAACGATTTTTGACGATTTAAAAAATATCTGACGATTTTTTTAAAATCGTCAAAAAACGATTCACATCCCTACTGTCCACTGTTAACTGGTCACTAGCAAAATCTAGCCCTGCCAGAAAGAGGATCCCTTGACCCTCCTGTGCAAGCCACTGGTCAGAAAGTCCAAATTCTAAAAATCCTCACTGCTTCCTCTCATCACTTAACTCCTCAAATACTCCACACTTCTCTGTTCTTCACTGATTGTGAAGCCCACCTAACTTCTACACCTTGTAATATTGCCTACCCTCTGACTCTGAGCATGCTCACTCATCAATATATAGGGAGCAGGAACCATCCCAAAAAGGGAACAGCTAAAGGCAGGGGGAAGACCCCAAAAATGCAAACAACCTTCATTCTGACAAATAGGGCAAAAATAGTAGCAGAGAGTCCCTGCCAGGGACTTCATCTAGAAAGAGAAATATGACTTGTAGAAGCATGACAAAAATACCCCGAATGTAAGTACCACAGTTTACAAAAGAAATATACGGTATATATATATATTTCTATGTTGCCTAGTTATTGCTCTAGGAAGGGGATATTTAGCCACAATACCCAACCCTAAATATATTACGGGCAGTGCTACCACAATGCCTATAATTTAGTTTTTGGTACTGAATAATGATACTTTTACCTCTAATACTAGAAAAGTAACTTAAAGATTATATTAACACAATATGGATACTGAGGAGCTAATGAATACAAATAATAAAGAAAAATAGCAATTTCAAGTAACAGTTAAAAGCTTGAACAGAAATTATAAAGTATCAAAATTAACATATATTATCCATAAAATCTTTTGGAAGACAATAAAAAAAAAACAAAACCCACAAGATAATTTATGCGGCTAAAGATAGCCAGATACATTATCCTGTATATTTGCTGAGATAAATACCCTGCTGAATATCGCTGAATAAAATTATCTGGCTAAAAGTTACCAGATCAGTTTTAGGATTAACCAGCTATAATCAAAAGACTAACTGGTCATTAGATCTCAGCCTCCTCCTTAATTCCACTTTTTGAATAGGAACCTCATGTGCCCTTTTCCAGTCCTCCAGGACTACTCCAGACTTTAAAGAAACATTGAAAAGGTCAGCCATTGGTGCCACCAGAAACGATCCAGGTTTCCTTAATACCCTCAGATATATTCCATCCTGCCCTATCACATTTTCTACTTTGTTTTGTTACTCCTCATGTACACACTTTTCTGAAAATTAAGTTTTACTTCACTTCCAATCCTATTTGAGTTTTATGTGATCCTGCTCCCAACCCTTAATTTTACGTACCAAAATCTTTAGAAAAGTATTTTTCAAAAGTAGTTAATGAGCTTGTGAAACACTAGCGAAAGCAAAAGTGCACATTAGTACACTGACCTAAAAGAAAGTCAATATACATATCTAGTGTGTATGACAGATTGTCAAAATTTTGTATTTTATACACAAAAACTTAAACAATTTCTGGCACCACCAGCCTGTCTGCATTGCTCTGTTTGTTTTGGGGGAGTTTTAGCCTGTTGATATCAATCCAGCTGTCCTGTTGTCTGTGGTGATGTGCCACTAAACTGCTTATTGTACAGCTGTGACCTAAATTTCTCCAAATGCTCTATACATTTGGGGAACCCTCAGATCAGCTGTCACCAGTCTGATTGATGGTGCTTGGTGAAGCAGTGGCAACTGTGGGCTGCTTCAGCACTTTTTACCACCTCAGGGCTTTTAATGGTAAGAGGGATCTGAGGCAGAAGGAGATGAGGTTCAGCAATGCGGGTGCAGTGAGTCTATTTATTAGAATTTTGGGTGGGACAGGTGTTGCACCCAGAGGTAGGGCTTACCAATTTATTCTTTTGGGGAGGCATTGTGAGGGAAGGGCGGAACTTTAGAGAAAAAGGGATTTGTTGTGTGTATGAGTTTTGATACAGGACAAGTTAGTTTGGGGCTTCAGGCCCCTTCCATATCAGTGTGGGGTGAAGGAGTAGAAATATGCAGTCTCATGGGCAGAAATGGATGCATGTTCCTGCCCCTAGCAATGTTCCTAGTAACTAATGCTCCTAGTAGTGTTCCTGGCCACAAGAACAACCCTCTGCCATAGTTTAAAAAAACAGATCCAAAAGATTTCCATAAACATGAATTTAATTAAGACTTTTTGTGCTGCCATGGAATGAAGAAAGCTGCCATTAGAAAAATGCTGCTACGTATTTCTAAAATAGAAAAAGACACCCTTTTCTATAGATATTTAAACATTAAATCAACCTATCAATTGAGCAATCTTTTTTTTTTATAAGCATTTCTTTTTCACTTTCTGATCAGCATTCAAACCACAGGAACTGAGCTGCTCTAGATACAGTAAATCTTAAAAACTGTCTCAAAGGAAGAGAGCAAAACCGGTTAGAAGTATCAACAGAGTCTGTCTTGGATTGATGGATGTCATGGGAAACAGAAATGGTTCCACTACATGGAGACATTTATACTGCTGATTGCATTATCGCTCTTCAATTGCAGCTGGTATTTCTGAGGATATTAAAGCACCAAGGGAATATAGAGGTGTGAGAAAGGGAGATAGGAAAAGAGAAGAAAGCAATAGTATATATAATGGTTTGTAGTGACTAAATTTATTCTTTCATTGTTTATGTGGTAATAGCAGTTTACAAACTTTCAAATGCTTTCCCTAGTTGCTAGAAATGATGGCACTTCAAGAAGGATCACAAATTTAGTTATAATTGTTTCCATGGGCAGCCCTGTAACTCAATAGCACTATGATTGCAGTGTTTCAGACAGAACCATGGGAAATAGCTGCTGGCCAAGAACTGTTGCTACAAGGACTGGGATAAGTGTATTGAGAAGGGGAAAACCACACCGGGTTGTTCCATTTGAAAGTTCATGGTGCTGGTTCTGTGTGTGTGTGTGTGTGTGTGTGTGTATGTGTGTGTGTGTGTGTGTGTGTGTACTTTTCCATGCATAGAGGAGAGGCATTCCAAAGGTATATTTTAGACATGGCTGGGACTTATGTGCATACTTCTTGATTTTCTGTTTAAACTTTTTTTTATTAAGTAATAGCAAAATACAATAGGACAAACTCTTATATTATTTTTATTTTTTGTATTTTATTTATATTCCACTTTTCAGGCACTTCAAAATGGTACTGTATTTATTGCCTTATCCTCAGAGGGCATACAGTCTATGATGATCATTTACTATGGTGAAATACGGCTATATCATGCTGTATATGGCCTTTATCGCTCAATAAATGACATTTATCATGAAATTATTGGCATTATCACAAAATGTATCAAATATTGTGCAAAAAACTAAAAATATCATGAGCATGCAAACAAGCTAATTTCATGCAAATGAAGGTTGCCTTTGGCTTATTGCCTTAAAATAACATGTTTTTTGGGATAAAATAACTCAAACATATCTATAGATTTTGAGTTGTAGTTATTGGGTTTTAGGGGAAAATAGTATGAGAAAACCAGTAAATTTCCACATTATTTATTTAAATCTCCAGGAAATATGCCTACTGAAGCCTGCACCAATAGAAATCCCACTTAAACTACCAGGCCAGGCTTCCAGGAGCCATAATGTCAAATGGTACAATGATGTACTCACATCTAAATGCTCAGTCATCAAATGTACCTTTGGTGTTTTCAAAAGATATTTTTGATGTTTAGATAAAATGGGAGAGCCTTACAGTATGACCCTCACATTGTCACTAAGATAGTGTTAGTCTGATACATGTTTCACCATATAGCTATCTGATATGGCATCCCAGCTGACATGATCCAGGATCTATATGAGGATCCAGTGTGTGTCTCTCCCCACCCTTAATGACCGGGAAAAACCACATGGAGTGGCAGCCAGGTTAAATGCAGAATAATAGAGTGCTACTTTGCCTGTAAGTATATGTCATTGCCTTCTCATAATGTTGAAGAAAACAATGCTGATTGTTTCATTGAAGGTCTCCATCTCTCTATCCTTTACTTGATTTGGGTTTTTCAAGAGTCCCTGGCCTCAAGTCTATATATAGAAGCAAAGAATCAATGAGCAAGGTGAACCTCTGGAATAAATAAAGAGCAAGGAGAAGAGTTTTAATAGCCTGGAATAGTAGACTACTATATTTTAGGCAAAACTAAGGTTTGGACCCAATTTCACACTTTGTATTTTGTATGCACACTGTAATTATTAAAGATCGTTAGCCTTCACCTTAATCACTGAAGCAGCCACTTAAACTCTTCATGACTGTACTTCACACAATTATCAAAGAAAATACAGCAGGTACACTGATGCCTATAAACACATCCACATTTTTATCTTGCCATTCACAGGGCATGCAAGTCATACAGCTACAGTCATAAGAGGCTGGGAGTATCTAGGTCAGAACTAATGATGGCTTCTTCGTTGTACCATAGCTGGCCTTTGATATATGGTATTTGTGAGCAATAGCTCTGAGATGTTTGGACTCCAAACCCTTTAGGACATTTTGCCTTGCATTTGTGATTCACTCTTATCTTAGCTCATCCACAATCTGGCCCTTAGCCTCAAAATGTACAACAGGATAGGGGAATAGCAAAGTTCTGGGTATTTGGGTTTTTTAAATGTAATCTAGAAGGTTTTCCTCCTTTCTCAGATATGTAGCTTTATTTCTTCTTCACAGTTTGATTTTGGATGCCTGGCATTATGTCACTATCTGGCCTATGGGTTATGATTATAACCATGGCTGTCATTCATCCGAAGTTAATATAATCATATATGTATGAATGATCCTTGATCAAGAAAAAATGTACATGCATCTATACACAAGTGCACTAACATCTGTTTGTCCTTTACTGCCATAGCTGGCTGCCATACAGCATTAATAAAGGTTCAGGAGATCACATAACATGTGTCAGGCTAGGCTATGTGCTTGTTAACACTCTGTTTTGATTAATTGTCTAAGTGCACCTTTAACCATGTGGATAAAATGAAGATACCATGTGTCCTGAAGGGCACCAAAATCCTGAAGATTATCCATCTCAAACCTATTTTCATATGCATGTACATTATAGCCAAATATTTATTAATTTGCCTAGGTGATAATAGAAAGCAGCAGAAATTGTGAGAAGTGATTCTGATAAAATCTATTAATTCTTTGGCATGGCACCAAGGTGTTAAAAGAAACAATTGTAATTTTATGAACTATAGTCCACTACCAACAACATTTCATTGGCTGCATGTGTAGAGGGTATAGAAACAATCTATGTAGTGCCTTGATAGAGAAGGCTTGAAATAGCTGCAATGACTTACCCTAGCATCGATGCATTCTTCCTATGATGAATACATTAGATCAGTGCTATGCACTGCCTCCATAGCATGCACATTTTATCTCATGCATATTCATTGTAGATATCCTGAAAACCCAATAGGCTGGGGGTCCCTCAGGACAGGTTTGGAAACCTCTGCATTAAATAATATAACAGGTTAGCAGTATTGAAAGAGCTCTGCTATTGAAAGAAGTACAGCTAGTGGTGCTAGATGACAGCTGTCAGGACACGTTAGTACAAGGACACCTGCTTGGTATTACTGCAGAACCCTTTTATTCTAGGCCTGTTTTCTTTTATGCACTTTGACCTGTTTACCTGTTCTTTAAAGCTAGAACTACTGTGAATGGCAGGGGATTAATAAACATGTAGATGAAGGTGAACCGATAGATGTAGTGTATTTGGATTTTCAGAAGGCATTTGAGAAAGTTTCTCATGAGAGGCTTCTAGAAAATGTAAAACGTTATGGGATAGGTGGTGATAATAGGAGACCTGCGAAGCTAGAGGCGCTCATGCTGTGGGGTATGCCTCTCTCACATGCACACTGGAGTGCGACAAAGTGGTTTGCTCCTTTGTGCACCCCTTCATGCATGCCTGAGTGAACATTTAGTTTTGTTCTGATTGAAATGTTTTATTTTATTCTTTTGCTTGCTTGCTTGCTGGTTGAAGTTTTTGTCTTCAGTGTGGTTAATTATGGAAGTCATGCCGAATATGGCCCTATACGTTGCGGATTACAAATACGTTGGAAATGAATGCACACCCCTAGTAACCATGGCCTTTCCATCTGGAGAGCACGACAAGCTGCAGGATTAGAGACAGATGCTGCGAGACCCCCGCAATTTATTTATTTAGTTATTTAACTCTTTTTCTATACCGACATTCATGACACAAATGATATCAGATCGGTTCACAAGGAATAGGGGGGTTGTAACAATAATATTGAAGAGGAAGAAAAGTTACAATAAAACAAGGTTATGTAAACTTGGAAACAGAAATGTGCCGGAGACAGAGGAATAACGTTGTAAACTTAACAAGGCTATACTGAAAGTGCATTGGGTCGGAAATAAGGAATAACAAAGGGATAGATGCCTGTGGTCTTTTTCAATTTCTTTATTGAGATGGAGACAAAAAGGTAGCCCGACTCTGGCTGAGTTTCGCCGCATAAAACGGCTGCCTCAGGGGCTTATGTGTATTGCCTTGAGTTCCCAATTTAGTTCAGACAAATTGGTACAAATGGATTATGTAAACATCTATATAATACACAACAGTGTTCAATCATGTATCGCGTTCTGGAACCGGGTCTCCACTCGCTGTGAAAACATCAGTACCTTCAGCATAATAGGAGACCTACGAAGCTAGAGGCGCTCACGCTGGTGGGGTATGCCTCTCTCACATGCACACTGGAGCGCGACAAAAGGGTTTGCCCCTTTGTGCACCCCTTCATGCATGCCTGAGTGAACATTTAGTTTTGTTCTGATTAAAATGTTTTTTTTATTCTTTTGCTTGCTGGTTGATGTTTTTGTCTTCAGTGTGGTTAATTATGGAAGTTATCCTGAATAATAGTAAAAATTCAAAGGGCTTTGCCTCTTCTATTGCAATGAATATAGGTCAGGGTAAATATTAGGGGTGTGCATTCGGATTGACCGCATTAGTAAAACGCAACTCATATTTTTTTTTTTACTTAAAAAATTGATTCGACATAAACGATCGGATTTCCCACATATGGAACATAGATATGTTCCATATGTGGGAAATCGCGATTGTTGAGCCAAAATAAAAATATAAACCCCCTCACCCTCCTTAATCCCCCCCCCCCCCGACTTACCACAACTCCCTGGTGATGGAGCGAGGAGTGAGGACGCCATTTCTGCAATCCTTGGTGAGAAGCATGTGACGTCGGCGGCACGTCGAGTGACGCCGGCGTCACGTGATTCCCGGCTCGTTCACGCCGGACGGCTCGTTCGGCCCAAAAAGAACTTTTGGCCAGCTTGGCTGGGCCTCCTGACCCCCCCAAGCTGGCCAAAAGTTCTTTTTGGGCCGAACGAGCCGTCCGGCGCGAACGAGCCGGGAATCACGTGGCGCCGCGTCACTCAGACGCGACGTCACGTGATTCCCGGCAAGTTCGCCGCCGGACGGCTCGTTCGGCGCGAACAAGCCGGGAATCACGTGACGCCGACGTCACATGATTCCCGGCAAGTTCGCGCCGGACGGCTCGTTCGGCCCAAAAAGAACTTTTGGCCAGCTTGAGGGGGTCAGGAGGCCCCCCCAAGCTGGCCAAAAGTTCTTTTTGGGCCGAACGAGCCGTCCGGCGCGAACGAGCCGGGAATCACGTGACGCCGCGTCACTCGACGTGCCACCGACGTCACATGCTTCTCGCCAAGGATTGCAGAAATGACGTCCTCGCTCGATCACCAGGGAGTTGTGGTAAGTCTGGGGGGGGGATTAAGGAGGGTGAGGGGGTTTAATTTTTTTTTTTGCACATATGTACATATACCCAACTCATTGGATTTTTTTTATGTCCATATTGGCCGCAAGTGGGACCCCCTTTCGGACATAAAAAATATGAACATAAAATTTTGCTCTGCACATCCCTAGTAAATATGGCGCTTTTGAATAATTCTTTGCTCCCTAAATAGAAAAAGCCTTCTTGTTTGAAGTCAATAATAATGACTAGTTTAGGTAAGCTTATTAGGAGTGACACTACAACCTTATAATCCTCAGCGAGCACTAAGATCTCAAAATAAAGGACTATTGTATATTCCCACAATACGATGCACTCATCTGATACAAACAAGATGTCGAGTGTTTTCCATAACGGGTCCAAAGCTCTGGAATTCTCTGCCTGAGACATTACGTATTTAACCAGAATGAAAGAGATTAAAACGTGAATTAAAAACATGGCTATTCAAAAATGCTTATGATTTAACTTAGAAACATCAGAATAAACAGAACAACAAAACAAGAAGGACAAAAGATAAAATCGAATCATGAGGAATAAATCAAAAGAGGGAATGCAAGATCCTCAAAACAACTTACTGATTAAGAAGTAAAAGCTATAATTTCATTTTAATATCCATCCTCTTTGCCTTATTTACTAAATCAATTTTAACGTACTAGAAAATATTTCACTTGATAATTATTAATACCTGCCTATGAATACCACCTCTGTAACCAATCTTTGGCCTGGATTTATCAAAATGCACTAAATATCACATGTGATAGGAAAAGGGACATGTTTTATGGTAAAAGGCAGTATATCACAAAGTGTGCTATGCATAGGTATTAGCACAAACTGCAATAACATTTTTGCACTTTGCGATAAGTGCCAGAATTGTTATTTCCTACATTCAACCACTGGGGGGACCATTTTAAGCTGCTGGAGATCCAGCCTAGCTATCAGGGCCCTTCTACAACCACTGGGGGAGGAGGAAGGGGAAGAGAGAGAGAGAGAGAGAAGCTATAGTGCCCTCATAATAGGTAGGTATTTATACCTCTATATGAGGCCTACCTAGTCACTTGAGGTGAGGTTTAGGTATTAGTGTAGGGTTTAGGGGCCACTTTGACATTCAAACAGACATCCTTAAAACAATTGGTGAAACATGATGGTAAAGCCTCTAGGATCATATGATTATCAGAGGGTTCTATTAACTTCTATTAACATCATCAAGCTAGGTTGAGAGAACATTGCACCAATCTCATCTTTGGGTGAGTTTCCTCACTCCGAAGGTCATCAAATCTTCACAAGAGAGCACTGTTCTGTTCGTACGTCTCAGTTTGATTGCAGTAAATTACTATTGGAAAACATTCCTCAAATTAGATCAAGGTTCCTTCCAGGGGTTCTGCCCTTTTGGCAATTTTATTTAACATATACCTAATTCCATTGTATAAACGTTTGGCAGTCCTGGAGCTCTCTTCTTTTATCTATGTGGATGACATTCAATTTTTAGTTCCAATAAAGGGTACAATTGCCTCCGCAATGGTCTAATTGAAATCTATCTGGAGGCAATTCAGTGATGGATGTCTCATAATTGGCTGGTATTGAATCTTTCTAAATTGGAAATTAAGTTTTTGTCTAGAAGAAAAGATGTTCCCACAAACCTTTAGATTTCCTTAAAGGGTCATACAATAAAAATCTCTTCAGTTGAGAGAGATCTCGGGGTTATGTTAGACTTCAGGCTTTCAATGTCTGCTTAAATTAAACAAACAATTTGATCTGGATTCTATAAGATCCACTTGTTGAAGAAACTTAAATCTCTGCTAAAGCCTTTAGACTATAGACTTGTTCAATCTCTGCTCCTGGCATATTTAGATTATTGTAATTCTCTCTTGTTGTTTGGTCTTCTTGATTCAACACTTCGGCAATTGCTGCTGTTACAAAATTCAGCAGCTCGCTTATTTTCTGGAAGTACGAGGTTTGATCATATTACCCTGGTCCTTGTTAAATTGCACTGGCTTCCTATATCATTAAGAATTGAATACCAAATCCTTATGCTTATTCATAAGTTAGTCAATCAGGTAAATAGTAAATACCCCATGGCTTGGTACAGCCTTAATGTATATTCCCTCGCAATCCTTACAATCATTGAATAAGGAACTGCTGGAAATCCCTTCGATCAAAGCAGCACACATAGAGGATATTAGAGATCAAACTTGTTTCATAAGTAGACCCATCCTATGGAATAATATGGCAGAATCATTGAGAGGTAAATTATCTACTCCCAAATTTAAGAAAAGTTTAAAGACCTGGTTGTTTCTGAGATATTTTGGAGTCATAGTGTCATAGGCAGAAGTATTGAATGGAAGTGATATTAAGCCCCAATTATACAGAGGAATTCGGATTGGTACCTCGAGATGTTTGTCTTTTATTAAATTTCAGTTTATAAACCGCAATAATACTGAGTGACTTTGTGGTAGAAAAGCGAGTGCACAAACAAACAAATAAATAAATAGTGTTTGTCTGTATTAAATAGTTAGATGACAGGCAAAAAACAGGAGTTTTGTGTGTTTGTATTAAAAAGCTAGTCGAGGGCAAGCAAAAAAACAGGAGATTGTGTGTTTGTCTTTCCCTCACTCCCACTCCTTCCTCACCTACCCCTTCCTCGCCCACCTATAGCTCATCCTTTGATTTATAGGCAGGTGACACCTTCACACTGAAAAAAAAATTATCAGCCTTGTAACTTAAATTCAGAAATTCCCAACACCTTATCAACAGTTTAATAGTGAATACACTAATATATTTAAAGGACCCTAATTGTACACATTCTTACTCCCATAGCAACCTAAACTCAACTAGAAACTGAATAAAATTAAGATGAAGGCTAGAGGGGGGCCTTCCAGTCTAATGCATCAAGTGTCACATGAATGATTTTTTACCCTTTGGAAAGATGTTGTATGTGTGCACCCGGTGCAAAGAGCTCTTGTCTCTCAGAGAACAAGTCCAATCTCTGGAGGCTAGAGTGACAGACTTGGAGGAGCTGAGGCAGACAGAGAGCTATATAGATGAGACCTTCAAGGACATAGTAGCCAAGTCCCAACTCCAGTCTGGCACCCCGGTGATGCCTTGGAAGAGAAAGGTCTCTTGGTCAGTGTGCAATAATATGATGCAGCAGGAAATGATCTTGTAGCAAGGACCTGCTCTCCATGTGATGCATTGCCCTCTCACACTGAGAATGAGTCTCCCAGGGCAACTGCCTAGGAGAGAAGGGTTAGGTCATAATTAGTGATTCAATTATTAGGAATGTAGACCACTGGCTGATGGGCATGAGGATTGCCTGGTAACATGCCTACCTAGTGCAATGTTAAGTGGACCTCACACGTCACCTATATGGGATTTTAGACAGTTCTGGGCAGGAGCCGGCTGATATGGTACATGTGGGCACCAGCAACATGGGGAAATGTGGGAGGAATGATCTGGAAGCTAAATGTAGGCTCTTAGGTAGAAAGTTGAAATCCAGAGCCTCCAGGGTAGCATTCTCTGCAATGCTCCCTGTTACACATCTAGGTACCCAGAGGAAGGCAGAGCTCCGGAGTCTCAGTGCATAGCTGAGACGATGGTGCAGGTAAGAGGGATTCAATTTTGAAAGGAATTGAGGAAACTTTTGGGGAAAGGGGGAGTCTTTTAAAAAGGGATGGTCTCCACCTTAACCAGCATGGAGCCAGGCTCCTGGAGCTAACCTTTAAAAAGTAGATAGAGCAACTTTTAAACAAAATCAAAGGGGAAAGCCGACAGTCGATCAGCAGCACATGATTCAGAAGGAGGTATCTTTGAAATATTCTAATGAAGCATTATAGTTAGGGCATTCCAACAGAATGGTTCCAATAATAAGAAAAGTAGTCCCTGTGCCTATAATTAAAGATTCACCTGAGCTAAATGATTCTAATTTATCCCTGTCAACTGAAAAGCAGAATGTTAATACGAACAAAAAAACCCACTTTGAAATGTTTGTATGCTAATGCCAGAAGTCTAAGATGAGTTAGAATGTATAGCTGTGAATGATGACATAGACTTAATTGGCATCTCAGAGACATGGTGGAAAGAGGATAACCAATGGGATAGTGCTATACCAGGGTATAAATTATATCACAATGATTGAGAGGAGCAACTTAGTGGTGGGGTGGCACATTATGTCTGAGATGCATAGAGTCTAACAAAATAAAGATCCTGTAAGAGACTAAATGCACAATTTTATCTTTATGGGTTTAAATCCCTTGTGTGTTGAGGAAGAGTATACCAATAGGAGTATCCTGCCTTCCACCTAGCCAAAATGATGAGACAGACTATGAAATGCTAAGAGAAATTAGGGAAAGTAACCAAATTGGTAGAGCAGTAATAATGGGAGAGTTCAATTACCCTAGTATTGACTGGGTAAGTGTCACATCAGGACATCCTAGACAGATAACCTTCTTGGATGGAATAAATGACAGTTTTATGGAGGAACTGAGGAGAGAGGGAACAATTTTTGATCTAATTCTCAATGGGGCACAGGATTTGGTGAGATAGGTAACTGTAGTGGGGTCGCATGGCAATAGTGATCAGAATGTGATCAAATTTGAATTAATGACTAGAAGGGAGACAATAAGTAAATCCATGGCTCCAGCACTAAAGTTTCAAAAGAGAAACTTTGATAAAATGAGAAAAACATTAAAAAAAAAACCCTGAAAGGTGCAGCTACAAAGGTTAACGGCCGAATTTTAAAATGGCCACGTGCGTAAAAAACGGGTGTTATGTCTGTGGACGGGCTTTGCGCATGCCGCACACATTTTCAAAGGGGCCTGGCCATGCTCGTAACCCCTGTTACACGCAGAAATGCCGAGCACAGAGAAAGGGGCGGTCCAGGGGGTGAGGAGGGGTGGGGCTGGAAATGGCTGGTACAGCGGCCATTTGAAGCTGTGCCAGGGAAGCACGTGATGGCAGCCTGCTGGCACATGCAAGTTGCTACTGCTCCTGAAGAGGAGAAAAAGCTAAAATAAAAAATTTGGGGTTAGATAGGATAAGGATAGGGGGTGGGGAGGAGAGTGGAAGAGGGAGGAATGTCAGGTGGGTTGAAAAGTTCCCTCCCAGTCTGCCCCTTAATTGGAGCGCACTGTGAGGGAACTGGGAGAGGCATGAACTTGTCGCCGTGCATACTTTTAAAAAATTAGGCCTCCCTGCATGCGCCACCTGCACATGCGCACGTGGATTATAAAATCCAGATTATAAAATCCTGCGGGCATGTGCGTGCAGCCCACGGATTTTATAACATGCACGCCCTCCTGCGCGTGCTGCCCGCACATGCACGTGTGGATGATAAAATCCAGCGCACATGTGTGCACGGCCCACAGATTTTATAACATGTGCGCGCCAGCATGCTCATGCAATAAAATCGGCACATCCATGTGTGTTCACCGGGAAGCAAGTGCACATGGATGCGCATTCGCACCTTTTAAATTCTACCTCTAAGAGTGGGCAGCAGGCATGGGTATTGTTAAAAAATACCATCTTAGAAGTGCAGTCCAGATGTATTCCACCATTAAGAAAGGTGGAAGGTCGGGCATATGTTTGCCAGCAGAGCTAAAATGTGAAGTGAAAGCGGCTATTTTAGCCAAAAGATCTTCATTCAGAAATTGGAAGAAGGATCCAACAGAAGAAAATAGGATAATGCATAAGCATTGGCAAGTTAAATATAATACATTGATTGTTATAGGTAGAGTGGACCCCTGAGCCCAGACGAAGTTGGCCCCGCCTATAGGGGGAGGCCCCTATAGGCTCTTGTCATTGGAAGGTAGATGCAGGCGACCACCTAAACCAACTCACATTCCCTGCAGGTTGAGCCCTTGGACACCGAGGCCAGCAGGACTTAGGAGAAGATGGGAGGCAGCAGCGAAGTCAGACGTACCAGTGGTTGGGGCCAGCAGCAGATAGGCCAGGAGTCAGGGCAGGGGGCAAGGCGGAGAGATGGTAGGCAGGCAGGAGGTCAGGAAAGGCAGCAGATAAAGTGAAATCCAGAGACGAGACGAGTCAGAAACCAGAAGAGCAAGCCAAGGGGACGAAGAGCTGGAATGGAAGCAGGGGCGGAACCAGGGTTAGGAGAGGAGCAGGAACTGGAGCAGAAACACAGGTCAAGGAACTGGAACAGATAGAAGCAGGAAAGTAACAACTCACACTCACGAGGGAGCAGGACCTGTTGCTGAGGCGAGGGAGAGATGGCAAGGCAGGGTATTTATACCTGTCTTGCTTGATGTCATCACTCTGGGCTGTGGGGACTTCCCTGCCGCTGGCCCTTTAAATAAGAGAAAAATGGCATGCGCTTGCACCTGGGGGAATTTTGGACAGCAGCAGTGGCATCATGAGATGCAGAGAAGGTGGAAGCAGGCAGTACCCACTGAAGTCTGCATTGGGGACGGAGGCCAGCAGTGAACGGGGCAGAAGCAAGCCTTCTGGCCCCCGAGGTGAGGGGATTAGGCTGCTTCCCTTTCACATTTACTTCTCCATTGTTTGTTTAAAAATGTTCAACTATTTGTTTTATGTGAGGGAAGTAGGAGCAGAAGGATTATGCTGCAATCTCTTGTATGGCTCACTAGTACCCCTCAACTCTTAAGATTTAAAAAATGTACTAACAAGCTATTTACAATTGAAAATAAAAAAGTAAACCAGATGCTTTTACTGGGGCAAAGACAGTCTACTAGGGACTAACATATTTACAGAGTTCAAAATTGAAAGACTTGAGGAAAATAGGTCCTGCTGTGTTTCTTGGTCTGGTTGTGCTGGTGCAGGCACATGATGAAGAACTCCAGAGCATCCAGGTTCTCCACTTGCTCCCGGATTACCATAACTAGACCCTATTATCTGCCCATATGCTGGTCACATTTTCGTGTAGGCTGGCCAGAGATATTCCCCCAGCTTCATGAGTTTGCTCTAACATAGGAGGCATGGAGGGAGCCGCAGGATCTGCTTGTATGAACAATAATTATTTGGATAAATGAACCACAGATTGCTTATCACCTTGAAGCAGGAGAGGTAAGAACCTTATATGAGTGCGTTTCTGTATTAACTCATACCTGGAATGCTGATGAGAAACTTCCCTCTCTCGAGCCCTTTCTTGGAAGTGGAGGTCCACTTGAATGGCCAGGGTGATGAGATTCTCTAGTAAGCAGCAGATGCCAGCCTGCTAGTTCACCCTTAATGTGCTCTGCAAGGTCTTCCCAAAAGATGGCGATGCGACTGTCTTCACCCGAACAAGGTTCTGAGGCCAGCATCAGGAACTGAATGGTGTAGTCACCCATGGTGCGGGTGCCCTGTCTGATACAGAGTAATTCAGTAGCAGCAGATGATGCCTGACCAAGCTCATCAAATACCTGCTGGAATTGTCTCAGAAAGTTATCCATATTCTCTACCAGGGGTTGTTCCATTTTCAGAGAGGTGATGCTGAGGGCAGGCCCTACCAGGAAAGACAACATAAACATCACCTTATCTCAGTCCTAGGAGAAGCTGGTGGTTTTAGCTTGAAGTGCATCCTGCACTGATTGAAAAAGCCTTGGCAGGCCTTAGGATCCCCCTCATACCTTGGCAATGGTGGTAGATGTGGCATGGGTCCTAGATACCAGGTGGGTGCAACTGGAGAAAATGCCATTGCAGATGCAGGTGAGTGAACCTATATGGATTCCATTCTGGTCACCAGGTTTTAGAGTATGCCAGTCATATTATTGAGCTGATCTTGTTGCTACTGGAGCTGTAGAACCAACTCTGAAATAGCCTGAGCTGGGGATGAGTCCACCAAGCTTATGGCCTCAGCAATCTGTCACTGATGTGAACTCTTGAGCTGTGGTGTGATTGATGCAGCCTAGCAGTTAAACCTATTAGGATCATGTCAACAACAGATGGACTTGCTCTTACTAGGACTGGATCAGGGGTTTCTCCTATATCAATCCTGATTTTTACAGGTTGAGCCCTTGGGTTCCAGGGGCCAGCAAAACCTAGGTGAATTTCCTGTAAGAAGCAGTCATATGTAGTCGAGTCTCAGGTAGCAGTCAAGGTAGCCAGTGAGAAAATGGTTCCAGGCCAAGTTTGGTGCAGGCAGCAGGCAGGCAGGTCAAGGTCCAATCTGGGGTAGGGAAGATGGTAGTCCAGAAGAGTAGTCAGTGTCCCTAGCAAGAGTCAGAACCAGGAGTCAAGCAGAGGTGGACAGACAAGACAAAGACAAGGCACTGGGAACCAAGACACAAGCAAGACAAGGCAGGGCAAGGTACCAGTGAAACAAGGCAAGGGAAGGCAAATCAAGTGTATGAATAGCCAGCAGTATTATGGAGTGGGCTAATATCCATTGGGATTTGCTAAATTGGACTAGAACAAGAGAGGAAGCATTATGCGTTATGGACCAATTCCATTCTCTGGCTTTCCATGGCCAGTTATCTCCCATATTGGTACCACCACAGACATAACAGTTGGAAACATTAAGCGATGTAGTAATGGCGTTTGCAAGGTCAATAAACAAATTCCGTGTGGTTTGGGATATGGGCGCCGATGCGTTCCACGTGGCAGAACGATGGGGACCAAAGGAGTCGCCATCATGCTTATGGATCTGTAGGACATCGGAGTGCTGGGCGTCAGTCCACACTGCCGATTGGTCGAGACCGGGAGTTTGGGCAAAAAGGGCCTTAATATCGCCCACTGCGAGGTGTACGCCCATAGTAAGATTCTCCAGCTTGAGGATCCAGGCATGAGCACCGCGAGAAATAGAGGGGACCTTAGAAAGAACCACCTGCAAATCAGAGAAAGACCAAGGAGTATAGGTTTTTGACTGAATTGCACCATGCGGTAAGGTAACAATGAGGCAAGGCAACAAGGAAATGCACTCAGGAAGCAACACACACTGTAAAGCTGCAGGAGGACCTGTTACTGAGGCAAGGCTGTGAAGCACAGCTATGGTTTAAATAGCCGGGTTGCTGATGTCATCAGAAATCGCTGGCTGTGCACACCTAGGAAGCTTCAGGAACAATGGCAAGACTGCGTCTTGGCCACATCAGTGTCGTGGGGATTTGATGGTAAGTGCAACCGGTTGCAGACCATCTCGCAGCCAGCCAAAATGTTACACTTTGCCCCTAGGGGGTTCATGCCACTCTTGTCAGTGATTTTTGCCCTAACTTTGGAGCCTTGAAGTGTTCTGGTCACTCTTCTGCTGCTCTGCACCTCTGCCAGGGCCTTGGAGAGCTCCTGCCACTGCTAGTACAGTTTTGTTCAATTTTGGGGCCTTGGGAAATTCATACCACTTTTGGTGCCATGTTGACATACTCTTGAAGCATTCGTGTGATGATCTACCCACCAATTTCATTAAAAATGATTAGAAAACCCCAATTGGGAGCTCAAAAGAGGGAGTATTCCTTCCCCCTTTGACTATAAATGGAAACAAATAAATGAACATTTTTTTTCATTCAAAACAAACCAAATGATATACTGTGACCGTTGAAATGAATAAACAAACTAAAACAAATTTTTGCCTCTGCAAATGCCTATGAATTTACCACAAACTGATTTGCAGACTTAATGCACATATTTCTCTATACCTTTGCTGGAAACTTGTTAAAAATTAGAGTTGATCTATATCATTTTCCAAAAGTTGACTATTTATCTAGTAGAAAATACATATCTATTAGAAAATGCATATCTCTACATTTTCATTTTCCACATTTCAGTGCATGGCTTTTTTTGTTTTATAAATTAGATCTTATTATTCAAACTAATTTGATGTTAATACAGCTTGCAAATTTGATTTTGATTATTTGTATTCTATGTAAATGGTGAAGTAAAATTATTTTTTCTTCTTATAAATGACTTGGCTGTTGCACACTGCAAATCAAAAAATGTTTTTCTTTATTAGATTTAATGTAATTGCAGTGAACTAGAAAATGTACCTTCTCTTAATTAATCTATATAATCTTTCCTTTAATTAATCTATGTATTTGCATCTTTAGTTTATTTCTGAAATGATTTGATATTTAAAGAACTAAAATAAGGAATTTTGTTTTTCAGATTTTTAATGCTTTTTATTCTTGTTTCTTACCATTTGAATTTACCAATTAGCTCAATACAATTGGGCTCTGTTTACTAATGACAGTACTTTTTAAACAGATATATGAAAATCCATGTAGTTTAGCAATTGAAATAGTATTTTGTATAAAAAGCTGCTTTCAAGTATACAACTCAGTTCTTTACTAACCACTCAATTATTTTATTTAATAATATGCAGGTCAATATTTCTTATATTAATATAATGAATGTTCTGGAAAATTAGTAGAGATTTAAATCCATTACTGAACAAACCAACCAACAATGCATTCTTTTATAATGGGCATCTAAAATATCATTTTTCACTTTTATCAATGTTTTAAAATATCCTGATTACCGGTAATAGTCTTTCTTGTAGAAAGTAGAGCAAGAAAGAATTATGTAAAGATTATGTCCAGCTAACTTCACTGGTTCACCCTGAATAGAAAAGAAAATGTAGTTTGCTTGCCCCAGGGACTTAGTTATTTCACAGGTCAGATCAGTGCTGGTTGTATCCCACTAAACCATGTCTATCGAAATGTTTTCTGATTTTATTCTTTATAACTATTTCCACAATTTTTCCTGGTACTGAACTCAAATTTACTGGTCTATAGTTCCCCAGATCACCCCTGGATCCCTTTATAAATAGTGGGGTTACATTGGCTACCTTCCAGTTTTCAGGTACAATGGGTAATTTTTAGGGGTGTGTATTCGTTTTGAACTTAAATGTAAAACGCAACATTTTTTTTTTTTTTAACTTAAAAAAGTGATGAGGCGTAAACGATCGGATTTCCAATGTATTCAACATAGCTATGTTGAATACGTTGGAAATCGCGATTGTTGATCTAAATAAAAATTTAAACCCCTCACCCTCCTTAATCCCCCCCCCAAGACTTACCAAAACTCCCCAAGCTGGCCAAATGTTCCGTGAGAGTCCGGGAGCGGACGCGCGGGGAATCACGTGACGTCCGCGTCACTCCGACGTGACGCCGACGTCACGTGGTCCATCGCGGTTCCGCTCCCGGACCCCTCGTTGGACCCAAACGGCACTTTTGGCCAGCTTGGGGGGGCCTCCTGACCCCCCCAAGCTGGCCAAAAGTGCCGTTTGGGCCCAACGAGGGGTCCGGGAGCGAACCCGAGGGGAATCATGTGACACCGCGTCACTCCGACGTGGCGCTGACGTCACGTGATTCCCCTCGGGTTCGCTCCCGGATCCTCGTTGGGCCCAAAAGGAACTTTTGGCCAGCTTGGAGGGGCCTCCTGACCCCCCCAAGCTGGCTAAAAGTGCCTTTTGGGCCCAATGAGGGGTCCGGGAGCGAACCCGAGGGGAATCACGTGACGCCGCGTCACTCCGACGTGGCGCCGACGTCACGTGATTCCCCTCGGGTTCGCTCCCGGACCCGAGGGGAATCATGTGACGCCGCGTCACTCCGACATGACGCCGACCTCACGTGCTCCTTGCAAAGGAGTTCAGAAATGGCGTCCTTACCCCGCTGGACCACCAGGGAGTTTTGGTAAGTCTTGGGGGGGGGGGGGGATTAAGGCGAGTGAGGGGTTTAAATTTTTATTTGCACATATGGACATAGACTCAACTTATGGAATTCTCCATATGTCCATATTGACCGCAAATGACCCCACCTTTCGACTTATGGACTTATGAACTTAAACTTTTGGTCTGCACATCCCTAGTAATTTTAATGATAGGTTACAAATTGTAATAGATCTGAAATTTCATTTTTTATTTCTTTCAGAACCAAGGGGTGTATGCCATCCAGTCCAGGTGATTTACTATTCTTTAGTTTGTCAATCTGGCCTACCACATCTTCCAGGTTCACTGTGATTTGGTTCAGTTCAACTGAATTTTCACCCTTGAAAATCATCCGTAGAATGGGTACCGCTCCAACATCATCTTCAGAAAACAGCAAAGCAAAGAATTTGCTTAGTCTTTCCATGATGACCTTATCTTTCCTAAGTGTCCCTTTAACCCCTTGATCATCTAACGGTCCAAACGACCTCCTCGCAGACTTTCTGATTTGCATATATTTTAAACAATTTTATTATGAGTTTTTACCTCTATGGCCAACTTATTTTCAAATTCTCTCTTAGCCTGTCTTATCAATGTTAGGCACCCCAGCCACAGACCCACGCGGCCAGTTCCTCTCACCTCAGGGGCCAGAAGGCTCACTTCTGCCCCATTCGTGGCTGGCCTCCGTCCTCGATGCTGACCTCAGTGAGCATGGCCTTTTTCCACCTTCTCTGCATCTCCTGATGCCACTACTGCAGTCCAAGGTCCCCCCATGTGCACGTGCATGCTGTTTTCTCCTATTTAAAGGGCCAGCGGCAGGGAAGTCCCCATAGCCCAGAGTGATGATATCAGGCAAGGCAGGTATAAATACCCTGTCTTGCCATCTCTCCCTCACCTCAGCAACAGGTCCTGCTCCCTTGTGAGGGTGAGTTGCTATGTTCCTGCTCCGATCCATTCCAGTTCCTTGACCTGTGTTCCTGCTCCAGTTCCTGCTTCTCTCCATACCCTGCTTCCGCCTCTGCTTCCATTCCAGCTCCTCATCCCTTTGGCTTGCTCTTCTGATTCCTGACTTGGCTCATCTCTGGATTTCACTTCGTCTACTGCCCATCCTGACCTCCTGCCTTCCTACCATCTCTCTGCCTTGCCGCATACCCCAACTCCTGGCCTATCCTTGGATTCTCCTGTCCACTGCTGGCCCCATCAACTGGAACACTTGACTTTGCTGCTGCATCCTGACTTCGTTGAATTGTCTTTGCCCAGAGACCCACTCCTAAGTCCTGCTGGCCCTGGTACCAAAGGGCTCAACCTGCGAGGAATGTGGGTTGGTTTAGGTGAAGGTCCAGTTGGGTCTCCACTTTGCCTGCATCCGTCTTCCAATGATGAGGGCCTATAATGGGCTCCCCCTATAGGTGAAGCCAACTTCATCTCAGCTCAGTGGTCCACTCTATCTGTAACAGTTTGCTGAGGCCATGGACCTGGCGAACCCATCCGGCCTACAGGCTATCCCGGTCCAGCCCAGAGGTTGCAGCAGCAGCAACAATGTCTGGACATGCTAGCAGCTACTGTTAAGCACCTAGTAACTCGGCTGGATATCTCCTCTTCCACCAATGTCAGTCCCCTGGTGGCACTGACTCCCCCAGCCTCAACCACGGCTCTTCATCTTCCAGCACTGCCTCATTATACCGGTGATCCCCGGCAGTATTGTGGTTTCCTAAACCACTGCTTTATGCACTTCTCCCTGCAACCATCTCAGTTCAGCAGTGACACTATCAAGACTACATTTATCCTAGATGGTAAGGCCCTGGCCTGGGCCTCTTCCATGTGAAAGTGGGGAGATCCCTTACTACAGGATCTACAGTGCATATAAACAGGTCTTCGACAACCCCAGTCAGCAAACCACAGCTGCATCGGACCTGTTCCACCTCCGCCAGGGCTCCAAAACTTTGGCAGAATATGCGGTTGAATTCCATACCCTGGCTTCTGAGCTAGGTTGGCAATATGATAGCCTTATGAGTATTTTCCTGGAGGATTTGTCTTCAAGGATCAAAGATGAGTTGGCTGCTCGGGAGCTTCTGGAGGACTTGGAAGCTCTTCTGACCTCTCTGGTCGGATAGACCGGCATTTCCAGCAGCGCCTCTGTGAGGTCCAGATGCCCCGCAGGCCCATGACCCTGGCACCATCATTCTCTCGGCCCATGATGCCTCCCTCTCCAGTGGAGCCTGGTTAGGGGTCCCACAAAGAACCCATGCAGTCAGGCTGGAGACACTTCTCATCAGAGGAGAGACAATGGAGGCACACATTGGGGCTCTGCCTCTACTGTGCTGGGAGGGGCCACATGCTGGCGCAGTGCCCAGATAGGCCAGTAAACTCCCAAGCCTTATGAGGAAAAGAAGAGGTTAGGACACTTCAGCTTGAAGAAGAGACAGCTATGATAGAAGTTTATAATATAATGAATGGAATGAGTAAATGTAATTGGTTGTTTACTCTTTAAAAAAGTACGAAGACTAGGGGACACAAAATTAAGTTACTAGGTAATACATTTAAAACTAATAAGAAAATATTTTTCTACTGAATGCATAATTAAGTTGTGAAATTTGTTGCCAAGGATGTGGTGAAAGCTATTAGTGTAGCTGCCTTTAAAAAAAGGTTTAGACAAGTTCCTGGAGAAAAGTCAAAAAACCATTATTAAGGTGAAGCTGCAGAAATTGACTGTTTATCCTTAGAATAAGCAGTTTTGAATCTATCTACCCCTTGGGATCCTGCCAGGTACTTGTGACCTGGATTGGCCACTGTTGGAAACAGGATACTAGGCTTGATGGACTTTTAGTCTGACCCAGTATGGTAAGTCTTATGTTCTTATGTTATATATATGTTTATAGATAAGTTATTGTTTTAAGCTATGCAACTATCTTTGTGCCATACACACAGAGCGCTCACTGTCTGCCACCTGCTCATGAGGTGCCTTGCTATATGACCCTTCAAATTATAGCCTCTTCAGTATTGCTGAATATCATCCATTCAGTGAGTGTGAACGTTTATTTATGTATTTGTCGGGTTTTATATACCATTGTTTGGAGCAAGCCTTCACAACGGTTTACAGACGTAACAACTTATTACATAAAACAGAGCAAAAACTGAATACATTATAACAAATAACTTAGGTGAGGGGGGAGGGAGGAATTTTATCTGACTGAAGGGCCCTTCTGATCTCATCTTGGCTTGTTTTTCCTTCATATTTTGTCTATTGTCTATCCACTCATGGCTATGATCTTGCACATTTCTGTTATTGTGGAAGATGGAATTCAGTTTGTGGATTTTTCTCCCAGATCTCTTCCTTGAAATAAGAACCTACTTTTCTTGAGGCCTTTCCATAAAGTTTGTTCTCTATTTCCCTGAAATAGGTGGTCCACCTCCCAGGGTTGTAATTCTTGTGACCTCATCAGAGGTCCTTTTCCATTTGGCATGGTAAGATACAATGCTAATAAAATAATAAGGTTGCCTTAAAAAAGTCCAATATTGCACATAAAGCAGCAGTCCAATATTGCACATAAAGCAGCAGTGATCTCTAGGATACTGAAAAAAACATTGACATATAATGAGTATACACTCTGTGTTTCAACAATATCCTGTGATAGCCTATTTGAGATCATGGAATATTAATGAATGGTTAGTATGATCTTTTTTTTTTTTACCAGCTAAGGATCTTGGTGTCTCCAAAAGGTGACATTTTTCATGTCAGAATTGTAATCTCTGTGCATAAACAATAGAGGGTACTACATGGCAAACTCCAGACATACGATATGAGGTTCATTGGAAATATGTCATTAGCTGTCAATCATCTTTTGTGTTAAATTTATTTATTTATTTGTTTATTTATTTGAAATTCACTTTTAGCCCTCACCCTCCAAGGTTCAAGTATAATAAAAACACACATAATAAGATAAAACAAACTAAAAACACATTAGTACAATAAAAATTGGGAACCAAGGTATTTATTTATTTATTTATTTATTTATTTATTTTTAATTTTTATATACCGAAGTTCTTGTAAGGACTACAAATCACTCCAGTTTACATAAAACGATGGTATGCCCAAAATAGAGAAAGGGGCTTTACATGGAACATTAGAACAGAATGCCAATTTAACATAGAAATATTAAAATAAATTATAGATACAGTATAAAGGTAAGCTCATTATTAAAAATGATACTCAAACTTTAAGCTTGATTTAGAGTTGTTAGGGAGGAATGGTAGGAAATGTCTCATATCAGGTTGTTCAGGCAGTAGATCTTTAAAGGCATCTAAAAAGAGGAAGGATTTAAGGCCTTTCTAAATTCTTTAGTGGTCTCAATATTGTGTAACAATAAAGGAAGGGAGTTCCAAAGGGAAGGGCCTGCAATCAAGAAGGCCCTTTCTCTAGTGCAGTCAAGTTTGGTGCGTTCAGGGGATGGAATTTCAATGAACTGTTGGGTGGATGATTGAAGAGAGTGACTGTGGGAGTACAACTTTAAGATAGCATTAATCTAAGGGGATTCTTTGTGGAGCACAATTGTGAATGATGGAAATTATCTTGTAATGTATGTGCTGTTCTAAAGGAAGTGAATGCAGTTGAAATAACATTGGGCTAATGTAAGCAATAATGAGGTAGATTGTAAAAACATACGCGCGCACGTACTTTTGTTCGCGCACCAGGCGCGAACAAAAGTACGCGCGCGCGTATGTTTTTACAATCCGGGGTCGGCGCGCGCAAGGGGGTGCACATTTGTACAACCTGCACGCGCCGAGCCCAGCGCGCGCTGCCTGTTCCCTCCGAGGCCGCTCCAATTCCGGAGCGGCCTCGGAGGGAACTTTCCTTCGCCCTCCCCCCACCTTCCCCTCCCTTCCCCTACCTAACCCACCCCCCCGGCCCTAACTAAACCCCCCCTTTACCTGCTGAAAGCAGGCGTAAATCTGCGCGCGCCAGCGGACTGCTGACGCGCCATCACCCGACCCGGGGGCTGGTCCGGAGGCCTCGACCATGCCCCCGGGCTGGTGCCACGCCCACGGGCCCGCCCCTGAAACACGACACACCCCCGAAACGCCGCGTCATTCCGCAACGCCCCCGACACGCCCCTTTTACGAAGCCCCGGGACTTACGCGCGTCCAGCCGGATTTACGCGTGCAGAGCATTTAAAATCCACCCCAATATGTCCATGTTGAAAAGTTTATAATGACAAGGCCAAGACTGATTGAACACTGCAGTTGTATATGCACTAAGAAATGACAAGCACCAATTGTGACTCATTATCAGACTCTTTCACATTATTTTGAACACATCCCTCTCTGGTGGCAGGATAGTGATAGAGATATTTTATTACATTGAAAGGCACAGTATTGGTATTGGATTTTCCATTTTAAAATTTTGCAGCCAGATAGTTTAAATGAAGAAATCTTGTGGCATGAAATATTTTAATACAGTGCATAGAACTGTTTATTGCATTGATAATTTTCTAATTTGATCTCCTGTCTTGGAAAGTTTAAAAAACCTGCTACTTTTAAAAGGTTGTCATTACTGTGCAGACTTCCTTCCAGTGAGCAGATGACATAAGATGCCCCTGAGACAGATATGAGTTTTGAAACATAGACACCATTTTGGAGACATATGATTAAGAATTGACTGCATGTTGAAGTCAAATGTTGTGTATAACCTGTGAATTATGATGCTCTCCAAAAAAACATGTATAAGCAACAAGTTTGGTGAAGTTTGTTTGGATCTGCTGATATTATAATAGAGAAGGATTACTGGGGTAGATTCACTGTTGTTGTTAATATATAAACACATCCTGAATTAGGTTTTGTTTTGCAAGTAGTTTTGAAAACCCCAGTCATGTTATTTTATAGCATTTGAAAAGGGGTAGTAATTTCATCTCAGGGACACTGGATCACTAATGTGCATCTCAATTTCCCTTGGATCCTTGTTAAAGGGCCCCAAGGCCTAATAATTAGGGATGTGAATCGTTTTCCATATCGTCTTAACGATAGAAATCGTGTGGCAGGGCAAGAAAATCGTCTTAGGCACGATTTTTTAGTTAAAAAATCGTTAAAAATCGTTTTTTCCGATTAGTGCGCACTAACTCGAGTTAGTGCGCACTAACGGGAGTTAGTGCGCACTAACTGGGAGTTAGTGCGCACTAACTGAAAATGATACAATTTGACACTTTTCAGGTCAGTTAAGGTCAGTTTAGGAATGAATATGTATTCCTATTGGCTGCCCTCTTATTTATTCATGTTACCAAGTTTCCTACTGACAGTATATGGGGGATGGGAAATGGAAACAGTTGGTAGCTTGACAAAACAAGTAATGTGATCAGTCAATGTGACTAGAACTTGTGCCCTAACCCTGATACCAGGGGTATTGTGATCTTCCTGCACACAGTGCCCTATCCCTATTAATACCAGGAGTGTTGTGATCTTCCTGCACACAGTGCCCTATCCCTAATACCAGGGGTGTTGTGATCTCCCTGCACACAGTGCCCTATTCCTGATACTGGGGGTGTTGTGATCTTCCTGCACACAGTGCCCTATTCCTGATACCGGGGGTGTTGTGATCTTCTTGCACACATCCCGATATCAGGGATAGGGCACTGCATGCAGGAAGATCACAACACTCCTGGTATTAATAGGGATAGGGCACTGCATGCAGGAAGATCACAACACTCCTGGTATTAATAGGGATAGGGCACTGCATGCAGGAAGATCACAACACCCCTGGTATCAGGGATAGGGCACTGTGTGCAGGAAGATCACTACCCCGGAGGAGTGAGGGTCAGGCAGCTCCCCCCTGTCTGTGAAGCCAGCCTCTCACTAGTAATGCAGGGAGGGAGCTGTCTCAGACTTCACCATCCTCCCCCCCCCTTACCCACACACCATTCACTAGCTGGGACATGGGGGAAGTCAGGAGTGAGGGTCAGGCAGCTCCCCCCTGTCTGTGAAGCCAGCCTCTCACTCGTAATGCAGGGAGGGAGCTGTCTCAGACTTCACCATCCACCCCCCCCCCCTCACCCACACACCATTCACTAGCTGGGACATGGGGGAAGTCAGGAGTGAGGGACAGGCAGCTCCCCCCTGTCTGTGAAGCCAGCCTCTCACTAGTAATGCAGGGAGGGAGCTGTCTCAGACTTCACCATCCTCCCCCCCCCCCTCACCCACACACCATTCACTAGCTGGGACATGGGGGAAGTCAGGAGTGAGGGTCAGGCAGCTCCCCCCTGTCTGCGAAGCCAGCCTCTCACTAGTAATGCAGGGAGGGAGCTGTCTCAGACTTCACCATCCTCCCCCCCCCCTCACCCACACACCATTCACTAGCTGGGACATGGGGGAAGTCAGGAGTGAGGGTCAGGCAGCTCCCCCCTGTCTGTGAAGCCAGCCTCTCACTAGTAATGCAGGGAGGGAGCTGTCTCAGACTTCACCATCCTCCCCCCCCCCCCTCACCCACACACCATTCACTAGCTGGGACATGGGGGAAGTCAGGAGTGAGGGTCAGGCAGCGCCCCCCTGTCTGCGAAGCCAGCCTCTCACTAGTAATGCAGGGAGGGAGCTGTCTCAGACTTCACCATCCTCCCCCCCCCCCTCACCCACACACCATTCACTAGCTGGGACATGGGGGAAGTCAGGAGTGAGGGTCAGGCAGCTCCCCCCTGTCTGTGAAGCCAGCCTCTCACTAGTAATGCAGGGAGGGAGCTGTCTCAGACTTCACCATCCTCCCCCCCCCCCTCACCCACACACCATTCACTAGCTGGGACATGGGGGAAGTCAGGAGTGAGGGTCAGGCAGCTCCCCCCTGTCTGTGAAGCCAGCCTCTCACTAGTAATGCAGGGAGGGAGCTGTCTCAGACTTCACCATCCTCCACCCCCCCTCACCCACACACCATTCACTAGCTGGGACATGGGGGAAGTCAGGAGTGAGGGTCAGGCAGCTCCCACCTGTCTGTGAAGCCAGCCTCTCACTAGTAATGCAGGGAGGGAGCTGTCTCAGACTTCACCATCCTCCCCCCCCCCCCTCACCCACACACCATTCACTAGCTGGGACATGGGGGAAGTCAGGAGTGAGGGTCAGGCAGCTCCCCCCTGTCTGCGAAGCCAGCCTCTCACTAGTAATGCAGGGAGGGAGCTGTCTCAGACTTCACCATCCTCCCCCCCCCCTCACCCACACACCATTCACTAGCTGGGACATGGGGGAAGTCAGGAGTGAGGGTCAGGCAGCTCCCCCCTGTCTGTGAAGCCAGGCTCTCACTAGTAATGCAGGGAGGGAGCTGTCTCAGACTTCACCATCCTCCCCCCCCCCCTCACCCACACACCATTCACTAGCTGGGACATGGGGGAAGTCAGGAGTGAGGGTCAGGCAGCTCCCCCCTGTCTGTGAAGCCAGCCTCTCACTAGTAATGCAGGGAGGGAGCTGTCTCAGACTTCACCATCCTCCACCCCCCCTCACCCACACACCATTCACTAGCTGGGACATGGGGAAGTCAGGAGTGAGGGTCAGGCAGCTCCCCCCTGTCTGTGAAGCCAGCCTCTCACTAGTAATGCAGGGAGGGAGCTGTCTCAGACTGGTATCAGGGTTAGGGCACTGTGTGCAGGAAGATCACAACACTCCTGGTATTAATAGGGATAGGGCACTGTAAGAGATGACTGTAGTAGATGGAATAAAGATCTGATGTTTCTGCTCTCCTCACACCAAACAAAAACAACACACAAGCAGAGAAGCCCTTCTTACAAAGCTGAGCTAGTGAGTTAAGTAGGAGGA
The DNA here is from genome assembly GCF_901001135.1 of Rhinatrema bivittatum. Lineage (NCBI taxonomy): Eukaryota > Metazoa > Chordata > Amphibia > Gymnophiona > Rhinatrematidae > Rhinatrema > Rhinatrema bivittatum. The sequence continues at coordinate 73,840 of NW_021820882.1, read as the reverse complement.
AAAGTAAACATACTGGTGCCAGTGTGGCTACTTAAAAATACACTTACCAACAATCAATTACATATATTTGAACTGTGTACAGTTCCAGCCAGGACCACCTTTCTAAAATGCACAGTGATTGGCAAATTCAACATGCACTAGCATTTCAGGTGCCTGCTAACAAAAATAATAAACAAACAAGTTCTAGTCACGTGAGTGCTGATCATTACATTACTTTTTTTGTCAAGCTTCCAACTGTTTCCATTTCACATCCCCCCAACCATATTGGTAACATCAATAGATAAGAGCACAGCCAGCCAATAGGAATACATACATACATATTCATTCCTAAGTGACCTTTACTGACCTGGGAAGTGTGAACACTTTGTTTCATTTTCTGTTGGTGTTCGTTAGTTTCTAGTTCCATTTCCCATCCCCCCAACCATCACCTCAGTGGTAACCTTGGTAATATCAATAGATAAGAGGGCAGCCAGCCAATAGGAACACATATTCATTCCTAACTGACCTTCAGTGACCTGGAAAGTGTTTATTTGTATCATTTTCAGTTAGTGCGCACTAAATCGAGTTAGTGCGCACTAACGGGGAGTTAGTGCGCACTAACTCGAGTTAGTGCGCACTAACACGATTTAACGATTTTTAACGATAAATCGTTAGAATTTCTATTGTATCGTGATCTATAACGATTTAAGACGATATAAACATTATCGGACGATAATTTTAATCGTTGAAAAACGATTCACATCCCTACTAATAATCCCCCTCCAAACACTCCAAAATCCCCCTCCCATATCTAATACCTCCTAGTAGCAGCCTCCATAGCATACACCATAATCACTGGTGTATAGTAGTGTGTCCCTCTCCCTTAATAGGAAATATACCCCAGTGATCTAAGGGCCTCCCCTGGACCTCCTCTTATGTAAAGAAAGAATCACTGGTGTCTAGGGGGCAGACCACTACTAGATACAAAGGATTATGGTGTATGTTGGGGGCACCTGGGGAGCTGCTACTGGGAGGGTGGATATGAGGGAATCTTGTTTTGGATGCAGGAGCAAATATGAACAAAGGGGCAGGGTGTTGCCACATGACTCTAAAGTGATTTAAACATTTTTGTTACCTATGGATTGCCTTGACAGGCAGTGGGGAAGGTGGAGGTCTTTTAAGAACCCTGGGCAGATTTTAGAGCATTCGGGGGGGGGGGGGGGGGTTAGGCCTTGGGGTCCTTAAAAATAATTGTGACCCGCTGCAAAGTGGGTCACTATGCCACATTCTTTTTGGGCCCTGCCGTGCTATTTTCTTTCGTGGCATTTTTCCATGATAAAAAATAACACGAAAATACCACCATGATATTCCTCAGTGAGGGGTGAAATATCACGGAAACACATCCCACATGATATTTCACCCCTGCTGAAGTAAATTTTTTCAGCTTCGTAAATCTCCTTCACTAGCCAGTTAGGTTTTTTTTAGTTATTTGGCTACATGTATCTGGATAACTTTAGGAAAGTATATTCAGCAGGATGCTTATCCTGCTCAATATCTGGGATAAATTATCTGCCTAGCTTTAACCAGATAACATGTCTACTAAATGGATAATTGAATATGAGCCTCATAGTATTTAAGGAAAGTAGCTTGGTTCTTTAGCAGAGTGTTGTTTTGAGATGCAACCTTGGATTCCTTGATCAGTGTCAAAAATGCACCCACTTGGCTAAAGCGACTTGTTGTAGTAATGGAAAAGTGGTTTCCTGTTTAAGATATTGAGAGTTTTCATTGGTACCCAGGGTATACAAAGAGTTGGGCTGTGGCTCTCTGCAAGACTACCAATGACCCAGACTTTGTGCCTTTGCCACCATTCTCCTGCATGGAGTCTTTTGATTTTTCAGTACATTAACTGTGTGTGGCTGAAGGAAAATTTCATGCTGTTGGCATGACCAGAGTGGAATTAGCTATATCACCAATAGCTGGATATATGATGGAAACTGCACATAAATAGATAATGGAGAAGCCTCCCCAGTGGGAGGCTGATGTACTTACAGCAGGCCCGCTCCTACTTCATGTGCAGCTGCACCAACTACTTCCCTTCTAAGTAGGGCAATTCCCAGGCCTTTTATTCAGATCTGCCACCTATAGAGATTGTAAAGTTGGGTGGTATCTTAACAGATATCAGATGTTAATGCAGGGACATCAATAATAGCACATCCCCATAGGATCCATCTTACTTACCCTTGAACCCCCTCCCCCAACTGTTTCTCTTTCATGACCTTTAAAACATCTATCCATGATATGTACTTCCCTCCCAACCAGCTTGTTGCTAGTGATTCCCCTTCTATGCTAACAGCTGTACCCTTTCCAAGCCATTGCCTTGTGCCACAATACTGGGATTTGTTTTAGTGTCATAATGGCCTTCGAGATTAGGGATGTGCATGCTCAGATTTTTTGTTGGTATTCCATTCAGCTAGTTTTTTGGGTTATTTTTAAATTTATTGGTTTCATTGCTTGTATTTTCTTGGAATGTGTTGTCTATTTGAAGTTTTCATCAAATAGAACATACTAGGATGTGCATTCGTTCAGGACGAATTAGGGCAATTTCAACGAAATTTTGGGTTAGCGCGAGCTAACTTCGATTACTGTGCGCTACAGGGAGTTAGCGCACACTAACCCCATTAGTGCGAACTAAGCTGAAAATCGGGTCCCCGCAAACTTCAAAGGCCCGAACCGTGGGAAATACAATATTTCCCGCGGTGGGCCGAAAACGAAGCACATCCCTAGAACATACTGTTAGCAAATAGAAATATTATTAGTAAATCATATGTTAGCAAATCGTTTGTACTATTTTCCAAGAGCTGCATTACTTGCAAAAAACAAAAATAATACAAAAAATAAGGACTTTTTTTTTTGGTTCATTTGAAATGATAGGAAAATGGCCTGAATTATCCCTCTTTACACTTTTGTTTCTAACAAATGCATATCCTGACTTCCTTCTTGACATTTTTCCCTCTGGGGTATGAGGATATCTGGCTCATTTGCCTGGCATTTCTCTTTTATTTTGCAGATAAGGAATAAGATGTCCTGTTTGTAGACTATTAGGTTCATAATCCTTTCCATATCCCTCGCACTGAAATTTGGCTTACTGGCATGGGACGCCATTTTGGAATGACTGAGCCCTCTCTTGCAGAACTGCAAGTATATATACATACTTGTTAATCCTGAGTATGCATGTACTATTCCACATGCAACAAGTACCTGCATACTTTGGGGGGGATACAGATATATATATATTTTAAATCCTGCGTGAGGGCACTTCACTGGTTTTAAAATACCTGGACAAATCTTGCAGACCTCTGTACCTGCGTATATGGGGTTGAATGGACAGGTTTGAAAGTTTGGTTCTCTGTGGTAGGAGTATGTGTGTTGTACAACAACGCATAGATTTTTTCCCAGATAGAGAATAAATAATTTCAAAAAGCCCATTTCTATAGGCAAAATGCTTTTTGACATGTGGGAATGAATTTGATTGTGTAAAACATGCTATTTTTAGTGCATGTTAACAGTATGCCTGCTAAGCTTTATTATATAGGCCCCATAAGTATGTTGCTGTGTTTGCATCACTATCTATTTTTGCCATCTGATAGTGCATTAAGTACTTCTGCTCTGAGACAAATGGATCTCAAGAAACAGAAAACTGGCTAAGATTAAACCATTTAAGGTTTTAAATCAACATTTATGCTAAGTGTTTTTTATGTCCTTCTTCTTTCTGATGCTTATGACATCAAGTTTGGTCCTTAAGATACTCGCAATTTCTAAATTCAACCTAATGTACAGATAAGCTGTGTTACATTCATTTTATGATCCAGTCTGATTATTAATATCTTTAAAATAAGATTTCACTTTCAACATTAATTTAGAATGATTAAACATTGATAACAGTGCTTGAAAAGGGATTTGGAAATTATTACTTGAGGGATATTGATAGCATGATTGCTTAATGAAAACACTACAGTAAATGCTGAATATTCTACATATACAGTCATTTAATACTCCATATATATGGTGATTTACTAGATTTCAACTTGAAAAGCAATCTAGAATTGAAGGATAGAAATAACATTTTTTTAAATTCTAGTATGAAAGAATTGGGGATTCTGTGTTAGACCACTTGGATAGATTGTTTGTCGACTCTTAATACTACAGAATTCTTTAGAAATTCATCATGTCTTTTTTTCTATATATCAATGCAGAGGAAACACTTTTAAAGTTCTTCAGATTAAATAGAAAACTATTGAAGAAGAGGATATAGGAAGAATGCTGAACTGAGGTATAGGGTTTTTTTCATAACTTATTTTTTCAATTTTTGTTAACATCAAACACCAAACCCACAATCATGTGATATCCATGACACAGATTCACTCATTATTGTTACAGAAATTCAAGCATCCTAATTCACCAGAAATACATTATTGTACTGTCTTACCTTTTAAGATTTTTTTTACTGTCTTTGATTGATTTTTCATACAACAAAACTCATAACAGTAATATTCATTTACAGATTTTGTCCACATGTACCTTGAATCTTCTCACTCAGTTTCCTCTATCAAATTCTAGCAAAGGTGACATACACTCAAGAGAGACTAAGGACCTGATTTATTTATAGGAAGCCAACATTCAAATAAACCTAAAACAGTGAACCTATCTGACTAAAGTTTGATGGATAAGTTATCCTGGATATTCAGTGGGATAAACTTCCCGTTGAATATCCATGAATAAAATTACCCGAGAATATGTATCTGGATAACTTGAAACCTAAACTGGTTTCGTTTGAAAATTATCAATTAGGTGATGAAGCTATTCAGGTACATATAGATAATTTTACATTTAACCAGTTATATTCATAAGAACATAAGAACTAGGGATGTGAATCGTGTCCTCGATCGTCTTAACGATCGATTTCGGCTGGGAGGGGGAGGGAATCGTATTGTTGCCGTTTGGGGGGGTAAAATATCGTGAAAAATCGTGAAAAATCGTTAAAAAATCGAAAAATCGAAAAACCGGCACATTAAAACCCCCTAAAACCCACCCCCAACCCTTTAAAATAAATCCCCCACCCCAAACAACTTAAATAACCTGCGGGTCCAGCGGCGGTCCGGAACGGCAGCGGTCCGGAACGGGCTCCTGCTCCTGCATCTTGTCGTCTTCGGCCGGCGCCATTTTCCAAAATGGCGCCGAAAAATGGCGGCGGCCATAGACGAAAAAGATTGGACGGCAGGAGGTCCTTCCGGACCCCCGCTGGACTTTTGGCAAGTCTCGTGGGGGTCAGGAGGCCCCCCACAAGCTGGCCAAAAGTTCCTGGAGGTCCAGCGGGGGTCAGGGAGCGATTTCCCGCCGCGAATCGTTTTCGTACGGAAATGGCGCCGGCAGGAGATCGACTGCTGGAGGTCGTTCAGCGAGGGTTCCGGCGCCTCGCTGAACGACCTCCTGCAGTCGATCTCCTGCCGGCGCCATTTTCCGTACGAAAACGATTCGCGGCGGGAAATCGCTCCCTGACCCCCGCTGGACCTCCAGGAACTTTTGGCCAGCTTGTGGGGGGCCTCCTGACCCCCACGAGACTTGCCAAAAGTCCAGCGGGGGTCTGGAAGGACCTCCTGCCGTCCAATCTTTTTCGTCTATGGCCGCCGCCATTTTTCGGCGCCATTTTGGAAAATGGCGCCGGCTGAAGACGACAAGATTCAGAGCAGGAGCCCGTTCCGGACCGCTGCCGTTCCGGACCGCCGCTGGACCCGCAGGTTATTTAAGTTATTTTGGGGGGGGTTCGGGAGGCTGGGGGATTTAATTTAAAGGGTCGGGGGTGGGTTTTAGGGGGTTTTAATGTGCCGGTTTTTCGATTTTTCGATTTTTCACGATTTTTAACGATTTTTCACGATATTTTACCCCCCCAAACGGCAACAATACGATTCCCTCCCCCTCCCAGCCGAAATCGATCGTTAAGACGATCGAGGACACGATTCACATCCCTAGTATGCAGTAGGGATATGGAACACTGGCACTGGCCCGACATGGCTCGTGTTTCTGGCAAAAGCTTCCTCAGGGGCCGCACTGTGCCACTACTGAAAAATAAAAACAGGGTAATCAATTCCTTGCAAAACAGCATTTCAAATCAATTCGCTAACTGCTTAATACCTACGATTCCCAGACACTGCCGCTTGGCTCTGCTACTAGGCTGCAGCTTTTCTCGGGCAGCCGGATCCACCATTTTACTCATTGGATTTATACCTACCGCAATGGGCAGAAACAATTAATTGTGACGTCACAGTGATTAACTTGAAGCGGATAGAATAACTAGAAGAGCGATGTCCATTCCACAGAATCGTTAAGGCCATTGGGGGATGTAGATGCTAAAGTAAAAATCCACCATTGTTCACGTACATTCAAAATTTGATTCATGTCGCCTCCACGAATATTGGGTACAATATGTTCAAGGATAGTCCATCGAAGTTGGTCAAACGTATGTCCGGATGAAGTGCAATGAGACACCATGGGTGCCTCCATGTTTAAAGTATTCAGACGACTTTGATGTTCAAAAAGCCGAGTTTTGATTTTTCTGCTGGTTCTACCAACATACACAAGTTTGCAAGGGCACTGTATTAGATATACCACAAAAGTGGAATTACAAGTTGTCACTGATCGTTTGTAAAATATGTGACCCATTTTGGGATGTTGCCAAAACGATCCCTCCATCGTGATGGAGCACATGTCACAGTTGCTACAGGCAGTATGTTGTCCTTGTAGGCTGTCTGTATTGGGTGGAGTGACTGCCACATGCACTACAAAGTCTCTTAAGTTTTTGCTCCGCTGATACGCAAACAACGGGGGTTCAGTGAATATGTGATGTAGCTGGAGGATATGCCAGTGTCTTTTAATGCTCTGCATAATTAAGTATGATTTGTCTGTGTGTGTAAGTACACAGATATCTGTAGTCACCGGCTCTTGAATCTTATATTCCAATAGGGCTGACCGTGGAGAATGCCACGCTCTCTTGAAAGCTTTGTAAACTGCACTGTATGGGTAACCCCTGGAAAAAAAACCTCTCTGCTAATTTACCAGCTTGAAATTTAAAATCTCCATCTGATGAACAAAGGCGTCTGAGCCTAAAGAATTGGCTCACAGGAAGACCCTGTTTAAATGCTCTAGGGTGAAAGCTGTGATATCTAAGGAGATTGTTTCTTTCAGTCTGTTTGCGATGGATGGATGTATGGAGTTGCTGATTTTGAATGAAAATGGCAATATCTAGAAATGCTATCTGTGTGCTGCTATATTGTGTAGTGAATTGTAAATCCTTGTCAATTGTATTAACCCAAAGCAAAAATGTTTGTAGTGAGACAACATCTTGTTTCCAAAAAATGAGGAGATCATCAATGTAACGGATCCACAAAGAGACCGCATCGAACCATCTTGACCTGTAAATATGGAGTCTTTCTAATCTATCCATGACCAGGTTGGCAATCGAGGGGGCTGCGGATGACCCCATTGCTATGCCATGGATTTGTAGATAAAATTGGGCATTGAAAGAAAAATAGTTTCTCTGTATGACTAGTTTGGCCACTTCAAAAATAAACCAAAACGGAATCCTCGACCCTTCCATGTTGATCTTAAGTGTTTCTTCGATGGTCAATAAAGCTGTGGCGTGAGACACATTAGTGTATAAAGAGACAACGTCCATTGTTACCAAAATTGTTGGGTCCTTCAATGTTGTGTGATTTTCCAAAATTTTAAACACTGCCGTAGTGTCTTTAATGTAAGACCTCATTTTTTGAACGTGAGGTTTCAAAAATTTGTCCAGAAAAATTGCCAACGGCTCCAACACTGAACCGTTACTTGACACAATAGGTCTCAGTGGGGGATCAACTAAGGATTTATGAACTTTGGGAATCCCGTACATTATGGGAATCCGTGGGTGTGGTACCAACAAAAAGTTCCGCTCTTTGCGAGTGAGAAATGGAGTCACTTTTTCTTCCAATAGGCTTTCAATGATGTTAACCAGTTCCTTGGTGGGGTCTCCTTCAAGAGGGCTGTAATATTTAGTATCAGAAAGATGAATATTTAGCTTGGTGATGTATTGATCGCGATCCAACATAACTATACTGCCCCCCTTATCCGCGGGTTTTATGATTGTAGTGGGGTCTGACGTTATGGACCGTAAAGCTTGACGGTCACTTTGTGAAAAGTTGATATATGGATGGGTTTTGCCATTTTCAAATGTTGCGATGTCCTTTAATATAAGGTCTCGGAATGTTGAAATGTTATTGTCCATAGGACCAGGTGGTATCCATTTCGACTTCGATCTTACTAAGGAGATGTCGTCACTGGGGATTTCATTAGTGGTGCAATATAATTTAATTTGGAGTTTGCAAATGAATTTCATTAGCATTATCCGGCTCTGAAATGGATCATGTCTCTGATGTGGGACAAAAGACAACCCCAGGTTTAGCACCTTTTCTTGTGCTTCAGTGAGGATATGTTGGGACATGTTTATAACTGCGGATCGTACCTGGTCCTCGATCAAGTTTGTGGCCCCTCTGGGTGAGATGTTGTATCCTGATGATCCCGGTGTGTATATGCCTGGGTCACCGGATCTGTCCGGTATGGCCTGCATTGTGTCTGACGTTGTCACCTCCCTCGGCGGCCTCTTCCTAAAAAAGGCTGCGACTGCATACCTTTTTTCATATATCTCGGGGCTTCACCCTCGTCCGACCCACTCGATCCGCTTCCTTCTGAATCCTCAAAAGTGACTTGTCTATCTGATGGGTTATCTTCTTTATTGAGCCAGCAATAAACATTATTAGTTGCATAGACATCTTCATCCCTTTTCAGGGTTTTGAGTTTCAGTTGTCTGACAGAAGTTTTGAACTCCTCCAATTTGTTATTATGTTTGTCAATGATCTCTTGTAGATGTTCAGCAGAGTGTTCTAGAGTGATCTGTTCTTTAAGTGATGTTATTTTCTCTGTGGTTTCATCAATGGACGCCTTGGTGCGCTCCACTATTAGCACCATTAGGTCTATAGAGCATTTGTTTAAAATCGAAACCCATCGGGCTACAAATGCATCGTCCTCTCTAAAAACTAATGGAGACTTGTTCACCCGCAGACCGCGAGGAATTATCTGTTGATGCAGATACTGTACTAGAGTTGCTGAATGAAGTTGAGATCTTATCAATTGCTTGTGAAGCTCCATATATTCTGTTTCTGTATTGAGTTTGGAAACACCGGCATCTTCGCATAGCAAAGAGTGACTTTGCACTAATGTTGTTACGTAGTCAGCTGTGTAGCTGAATGTGTCTTTAAGTTTGGCAGGATCCATAATGACGAACAGTAATATTTTACACGTAAAAAATCAAAACTGTATAACACAAGTGATGGAATCCTATAATATCAACTTTCAAAATACCATCAACATAACCGACAGTACTTGCTGTAGCCTGAATTTTATATGAACAGTGAGACCTCATATATTGTGGCGGGTTCACCGTGTGAACGCCCCGAATGCCACTTTCAAGGTTGTGCTGTGATAATTTTTCTGAATGCACCGTAAACAAAGTTTAAATCATCGGTCTCTCTGTTAAGGTTTGCATTAAGGTAATGACAGCTTGTGTCAGTTTCCTACAAAATATAAGGCAGTGAAAAACTCTTATTATAGCGTGTCACTTATCGTAGCGTATTGTAGCGGAGTATGCAGTAGGGATATGGAACACTGGCACTGGCCCGACACGGCTCGTGTTTCTGGCAAAAGCTTCCTCAGGGGCCGCACTGTGCCACTACTGAAAAATAAAAACAGGGTAATCAATTCCTTGCAAAACAGCATTTCAAATCAAATCGCTAACTGCTTAATACCTACGATTCCCAGACACTGCCGCTTAATTACCGTACTTATTAATACTTAATTATGCAGAGCATTAAAAGACACTGGCATATCCTCCAGCTACATCACATATTCACTGAACCCCCGTTGTTTGCATATCAGCGGAGCAAAAACTTAAGAGACTTTGTAGTGCATGCGGCAGTCACTCCACCCAATACAGACAGCCTACAAGGACAACATACTGCCTGTGGCAACTGTGACATGTGCTCCATCACGATGGAGGGATCGTTTTGGCAACATCCCAAAACGGGTCACATATTTTACAAACGATCAGTGACAACTTGTAATTCCACTTTTGTGGTATATCTAATACAGTGCCCTTGCAAACTTGTGTATGTTGGTAGAACCAGCAGAAAAATCAAAACTCGGCTTTTTGAACATCGAAGTCGTCTGAATACTTTAAACATGGAGGCACCCATGGTGTCTCATTGCACTTCATCCGGACATACGTTTGACCAACTTCGATGGACTATCCTTGAACATATTGTACCCAATATTCGTGGAGGCGACATGAATCAAATTTTGAATGTACGTGAACAATGGTGGATTTTTACTTTAGCATCTACATCCCCCAATGGCCTTAACAATTCTGTGGAATGGACATCGCTCTTCTAGTTATTCTATCCGCTTCAAGTTAATCACTGTGACGTCACAATTAATTGTTTCCGCCCATTGCGGTAGGTATAAATCCAATGAGTAAAATGGCAAATCAGGCTGCCCGAGAAAAGCTGCAGCCTAGTAGCAGAGCCAAGCGGCAGTGTCTGGGAATCGTAGGTATTAAGCAGTTAGCGATTTGATTTGAAATGCTGTTTTGCAAGGAATTGATTACCCTGTTTTTATTTTTCAGTAGTGGCACAGTGCGGCCCCTGAGGAAGCTTTTGCCAGAAACACGAGCCGTGTCGGGCCAGTGCCAGTGTTCCATATCCCTACTGCATACTCCGCTACAATACGCTACGATAAGTGACACGCTATAATAAGAGTTTTTCACTGCCTTATATTTTGTAGGAAACTGACACAAGCTGTCATTACCTTAATGCAAACCTTAACAGAGAGACCGATGATTTAAACTTGTTTACGGTTGCATTCAGAAAATTATCACCGCACAACCTTGAAAGTGGCATTCGGGGCGTTCACACGGTGAACCCGCCACAATATATGAGGTCTCACTGTCATATAAAATTCAGGCTACAGCAAGTACTGTCGGTTATGTTGATGGTATTTTGAAAGTCGACATTTTGAATACTGGCATCTGAGGGCGTGAGTGCAGGAGATGGCTTCCGGACCCCCCGCTGGACCACCAGGGAGTTTTGGTAAGTCCTGGGGGGGTCAGGAGGGTGGGGGGTTGTACTTAATTCAATTTTAGCCGGAAAATGAATAAGAATTAACGCATGTACATGTCGGGGGCCCCACTTGCCGAATGCAACGTATCTGCCCCCCGACAAATATGAATCCCAAATGCAGCATATGGCGTCCCTCTGCACATCCCTAGTGTCAAATGCAGATTATAAGTACAGAATCTAAGAGGTCCATTTTCAGCTGATAGGCTGCCAAAGTTAGTTGGATAAACTTATCTGGCTATCTTAGAACATAAGAAATTGCCATGCTGGGTGAGACCAAGGGTCCATCAAGCCCAGCATCCTGTGATATTCAGTGGTGTACCCATGCATCTGAATTTATGACACTATATAAAGGTTATACAGTCCACAGGGAGTGCAAAGAGGATACAGGTCCAATGGTTTTATCATCAAAATGTTTATTTTAAACCTTCAAATAGGCCACTCCTATTTTCATAGCATGCACAGGTAAATGACTGCTTCAGGGTCCCCCTTCGCCCGAAGGCTGCGTCGGGAGGGACAATCTATAAATTTAACAATGGCTTAAAGTAAGCTGAGGAGTTCACACAGCTAAATCGGCAAGGAGAGCCAGAGTGCAGCTCTGCTCCTTCTTTATATTTGACTATCTAAAGGTTAGCCAGATAAGTTTATCTGGCTAGCTTTAGGACTCTTTTCCAGCTGTTCTAATATTATCCAGCTATGTTACATGAATAGTGCTGAAAAAGTTCTTCTCTCCCAGAATTCCCTTAGAATACCCCTGACATAGCTACATATGTTTGTAACTAGATAACTTATTCAGCTATGTTAGGGATGGTAAGATCAGCAGGGTTTTTAAATTCCACAGTTCATTTGGCTAAGTTGATTTAATACCTGACCATTAGGGTCATTTTTCAAATTGCGTTGAGGCCCTAAAACACATTGAATGGTGTCTCACGCATGTTACACGTGTGATAAATATTGTGTCACAAGCAAGCATGTAAATTTTATTATGAATATGCAAATGGGAGGAGTTAATACAAATTAGGGTCTCCTACCACATTTTACAGTGATTTAACGCACAATAATGCTGGATTTAATGTGTGTAAATAATAACACCATTTTTTTAGAAACAGTTTTGCACATGATGGCAGCCATTAGCGTGGATTGTGGCTATTACTGCGGCTATTATTGTGCATGGGTAGGGGCTTACCCGAGTACCAGTGATCATCAGACAGAATGGTTGGATTTTGCGAATAGGACACAGAGAAGTCACATGAAGACCCAATTTTTGAATTTCAAAAATGTGAACTTTGTCAAAATGGAGAAGTACCTGGAAGAGGAACTGGAAGACTGGGAGACAGTGGGTGAGGTGGAACAACAGTGGGCCAAGTTAAATGAAGCTATTACAAAGGCAACAATATATGTTAGAAAAGTAAACAAGACTAAGGAAAAAGAAACTGATCTGGTTTTCTAAGGAGATAGCTGAAACAATAAATGCAAAAAGAACAGCATTCAAGAAGTATAAAGGATCCCAAAAAAAAGAAACACAGGGAAGAATAGCGTTTAAAACTGAGGAAGATGAAGAAAGAAATAAGGAAAGCAAAAGGTCAAGCAGAAGAAAGGATGGTCAAAGAGGTAAAGCGAGGAGACAAAACAATTTTCATATATATCAGTGAAAGAAGGGAGGCCAGAAGTGGTGTAGTGAAATTGAAATGGGACAAGGAGCAATGTGTAGAGAATGACAAAGAAATGGCAGAAATATTAAACAAATACTTCAGTTTGGTATTCACTGAAGAAGACCCTGGTGAAGGACTGTTGCTGGTTAATAAGATAGTGATGAAGTAGACAAAACTCCATTTATAGAAGAGAATGCATGGGAAGAGCTAGGCAAACTGAAAGTGGACAAGGCCATGGGGCCAGAAGAGATACACTCCAGAAAATGAAAGAGAGCTCAGAGATGTGCTGGTGGGTCTTCTGAAGGACAAATGCAAGATGATGCATATAGGGAAAAGCAACCTTTGCTGTAGTTACACAATGTTAGGTTCTATCTTAGGAGATACCATCCAGGAAATAGAGCTAGGCATCATAGTGAATACATTAAAATCATTGGCTCAGGGGGCTGTGGCAGTCAAAAAAATCAAACAGAATTTTAGAAATTATTAGCAAAGGTATGGCAAATAAAACAATGGATGTCATAATGCCTCTGTATCGCTCCATGGTGAGACCACACCTTGAATACTGTGTGCAATTCTGATTGCCACATCACAAAAAAGATACAGCTGCACTGGAGAAAGTGCAGAGAGGGTGACTAAAATGATATGGGGCATGGAGCGACTCCCCTATGAAGAAAGGACAAAGAAGTTAAGGCTGTTCAGTTTGGAGAAGAGACGACTGAGGAGCGATATGATAGAGATCTACAAAATCATGAAAGGATGTAAACATGTTAATGTCAGACAAATCTGATCTTTTTGATTGGCTGACTAAATTGTTGGATTGAGGAAGAGCACCTGATGTGATCTACTTGGATTACAGCAAAACTTTTGATACGGTTCCGCATAGGAGGAATGTGAATAGAATAAAAAGCTTTGTAGTCAGTGGAATACAAACTGGTTGACTGATAGGAGACAAAGGGGTAGATTTTAAAAAAGCATGCCCGCATGTACTTTTGTTCACGCACCAGGCGCAAACAAGAGTACGCTGGATTTTAATAGATATGCGCGTAGCCGCGCGTATCCTTTAAAATCCGGGGTCAGCGCGCCAAGGCTGTGCAAAATCGGCAGCCTGCGCGCCAAGCCGCGCAGCCTGCCTCCGTTCCCTCCGAGGCCCCTACCTAACCCACCCCCCCAGCCCTATCTAAAACCCTCCCTACCTTTGTTTGACAAGTTACGCCTGCCCAATGCAGGCGTAACTCGCGCGCGCCGGCCGCATGATTCCCCGGCCCGGGAGCAGTTTTGGAGGCCTCGGCCATGCCCCCGGGCTGGAACCACACCCACAGCCCCGCCCCCATATAACACGTCACCACGACATGCCCCCGGCACGCCCCCCAGGAAAGCCCCGGGGCTTACGCGCATCCCGGGGCTTGCGCACGCCGCCGAGCCTATTCAACATAGGCTCGGCATGCGCAGGGGGAACTTGGGCAGGTTTTCGGGGGGAACGTGCATATCTTACATGTGTACCCCTTTGAAAATCTGCCCCAAAGTGTAATTGTAAATGGAACCTACTCTAGAGAAAACCCTGTTAAGAGGAGTTCCACAGGGTTTGGTTTTGGGACCAGTTCTGTTCAATATCTTTGTGAGCGACATTGCGAAAGAGATAGAAAGTACAGTTTGTCTAATTGTGAATGATACTAAGATCTGCATTAGAGTGCACATACCTGAAGGAGTAGAAAGATTGAAAAGGGATTTAAGAAAGCTGGAAGAGCGGTCGAAGATTTGGCAGATTTGGGATTCAATGCCAAGAAGTTCAGTCATGCATCTGGTATGTGGTAATCCGAAAGAACTGTATGTGGTGGGGGGTTAAAAAATGGATGTGCATAGACCAAGAGAGGGATCTTGGGATAATAGTGTCTGGAGATCTGAAGATGGTGAATCACTATGACAAGGCTATATCTAAAGCCAGAAGAATGCTGGGCTGCATAGAGAAAGGAATAACCAGTAAGAAAAATGAGGTGAAAATGCTCTTGTACAAGTCCTTGGTGAGGCCTCACTTGGAGTATTGTGTTCAATTCTGGAGTTCATATCTCAAAAGGGACAAAGTCATGATGGAGGAGGGACCAGAGAAGATCATTCAAAATGGTATGGGGGTTTGTATGAGAAGACCTATGAGGAGATGCTGAATGATAGGAATATGTATACCTTGCAAGAGAGGAGGTGCAAGGGAGATATGATACAGACTTTCAGATACCTGAAAGTTTATAATGATGCACATTCGAAAAACTTTTTCCATTGGAAAGAAATCAGTAGAACTAGGGGACATGAAATGAAACTCCAGGGAGGACAACTCAGAACCAACATCAGGAAATATTTCTTCATGGAGAGGGTGGTAGCTGTCTGGAATGCCTTTCCAGAGGAGGAGGTGAAGACAAAAACAGAGAAAAAATGTAAATGGGCATGGGATAAACACTGTGGATCCCTAAAGGCTAGATGATTGAAATGAAGAAAAGAATGCTTGGGGGTAACTTACTGGTGTGGCGGTTACTACCGCCAACCAATAAGCCTTCATACTCTTGATGCAACTCAATCATGGCGCTATGCTTCAAAGGCAAGAGGAAAAGGGGAATTGAGTTCAAACAACAACCAATGAGGGCCCCAAATTTTACAGTCTGGGGAAACAAATAAGTATGGGGGTAACTTGCTGATGCAGAGATTACTAAACTTAACCAATAAGCCTGATACTTTTATAAAACTCCAACATTGCTCTCTTCTTCAACAGCAAGGTATATTGGGGAAATGGATTCAAACAGCAACCAAGGTCCCTGACTTTTACGGACTGGGAAACCAATAAATATGGGGGTAACCTACATGGCGCAGAAGATACTACCATAAATTTTCTGGGCAGACTGGATTGACCATTTGATGCTTTTCTGTGGGGGGTTGGGGCCAGAGGCTGCAGGTACAGCAGCCATTTGCCGCTGTGCTTGGGATCATGTGCCGGGGCTGAAGTAAGTTTTGAAATACAATCAAAAAAAGAAAAAGGTAGGGGGGAAACAACGGGAGAGGAAAGAGAAGGGAAGGTAGATTGGGGGGGGAAGGGAATGGGGAAGGCAGAGCGGCTCAGCACGGGCTTGGCACATGCAAGGTGCACAATTGTGTACCCCCTTGTGCGCCGACCCCTGATTTTTTAATTTGCACGTGCCTGAACGCGAAAAATCGGACGTACATGTGTGCGAGCTGCATAGCGCATGCACCCTTTTAAAATTTATCCCTTAAGTTGTATGTTTCCTTTATGGATCTATTATTTGTAAATACATAAAATGATTGTATTATATAGGTTGCATTGTAAACTATTGCAATCATCTTTTTGAAGTAGCGGTATATAAGCTTTGTTAAAATAAATAAATAAATAAATAAATGTATGCCAGAGAAGAAAGGCAAGATAGAGACATTTAAATATCTCAAAAGGTTTCCATGCACAAGAATCGAGCCTATTTCAATGGAAAGGAGTAGGGATGTGAATCGTTTTCCATATCGTCTTAACGATAGAAATCGTGTGGCAGGGCAAGAAAATCGTCTTAGGCACGATTTTTTAGTTAAAAAATCGTTAAAAATCGTTTTTTCCGATTAGTGCGCACTAACGGGAGTTAGTGCGCACTAACTGGGAGTTAGTGCGCACTAACTGAAAATGATACAATTTGACACTTTTCAGGTCAGTTAAGGTCAGTTTAGGAATGAATATGTATTCCTATTGGCTGCCCTCTTATTTATTCATGTTACCAAGTTTCATACTGACAGTATATGGGGGATGGGAAATGGAAACAGTTGGTAGCTTGACAAAACAAGTAATGTGATCAGTCAATGTGACTAGAACTTGTGCCCTAACCCTGATACCAGGGGTATTGTGATCTTCCTGCACACAGTGCCCTATCCCTATTAATACCAGGAGTGTTGTGATCTTCCTGCACACAGTGCCCTATCCCTAATACCAGGGGTGTTGTGATCTTCCTGCACACAGTGCCCTATTCCTGATACTGGGGGTGTTGTGATCTTCCTGCACGCAGTGCCCTATTCCTGATACAGGGGGTGTTGTGATCTTCTTGCACACATCCCGGTATCAGGGATAGGGCACTGCATGCAGGAAGATCACAACACTCCTGGTATTAATAGGGATAGGGCACTGCATGCAGGAAGATCACAACACTCCTGGTATTAATAGGGATAGGGCACTGCATGCAGGAAGATCACAACACCCCTGGTATCAGGGATAGGGCACTGTGTGCAGGAAGATCACAATACCCCGGAGGAGTGAGGGTCAGGCAGCTCCCCCCTGTCTGTGAAGCCAGCCTCTCACTAGTAATGCAGGGAGGGAGCTGTCTCAGACTTCACCATCCTCCCCCCCCCTCACCCACACACCATTCACTAGCTGGGACATGGGGGAAGTCAGGAGTGAGGGTCAGGCAGCTCCCCCCTGTCTGTGAAGCCAGCCTCTCACTAGTAATGCAGGGAGGGAGCTGTCTCAGACTTCACCATCCTCCACCCCCCCCCCCCTCACCCACACACCATTCACTAGCTGGGACATGGGGGAAGTCAGGAGTGAGGGTCAGGCAGCTCCCCCCTGTCTGTGAAGCCAGCCTCTCACTAGTAATGCAGGGAGGGAGCTGTCTCAGACTTCACCATCCTCCCCCCCCCCTCACCCACACACCATTCACTAGCTGGGACATGGGGGAAGTCAGGAGTGAGGGTCAGGCAGCTCCCCCCTGTCTGTGAAGCCAGCCTCTCACTAGTAATGCAGGGAGGGAGCTGTCTCAGACTTCACCATCCTCCTCCCCCCCCCCCACCCACACACCATTCACTAGCTGGGACATGGGGGAAGTCAGGAGTGAGGGTCAGGCAGCTCCCCCCTGTCTGTGAAGCCAGCCTCTCACTAGTAATGCAGGGAGGGAGCTGTCTCAGACTTCACCATCCTCCTCCCCCCCCCCCCCAATCACCCACACACCATTCACTAGCTGGGACATGGGGGAAGTCAGGAGTGAGGGTCAGGCAGCTCCCCCCTGTCTGTGAAGCCAGCCTCTCACTAGTAATGCAGGGAGGGAGCTGTCTCAGACTTCACCATCCTCCTCCCCCCCCCCCCTCACCCACACACCATTCACTAGCTGGGACATGGGGGAAGTCAGGAGTGAGGGTCAGGCAGCTCCCCCCTGTCTGTGAAGCCAGCCTCTCACTAGTAATGCAGGGAGGGAGCTGTCTCAGACTGGTATCAGGGTTAGGGCACTGTGTGCAGGAAGATCACAACACTCCTGGTATTAATAGGGATAGGGCACTGTAAGAGATGACTGTAGTAGATTGAATAAAGATCTGATGTTTCTGCTCTCCTCACACCAAACAAAAACAACACACAAGCAGAGAAGCCCTTCTTACAAAGCTGAGCTAGTGAGTTAAGTAGGAGGAAAAGTAAACATACTTGTGCCAGTGTGGCTACTTAAAAAATACACTTACCAACAATCAATTACATATATTTGAACTGTGTACAGTTCCAGCCAGGACCACCTTTCTAAAATGCACAGTGATTGGCAAATTCAACATGCACTAGCATTTCAGGTGCCTGCTAACAAAAATAATAAACAAACAAGTTCTAGTCACGTGAGTGCTGATCATTACATTACTTTTTTTGTCAAGCTTCCAACTGTTTCCATTTCACATCCCCCCAACCATTACCTCAGTATTAGCCTTGGTAACATCAATAGATAAGAGCACAGCCAGCCAATAGGAATACATACATACATATTCATTCCTAAGTGACCTTTACTGACCTGGGAAGTGTGAACACTTTGTTTCATTTTCTGTTGGTGTTCGTTAGTTTCCAGTTCCATTTCCCATCCCCCCAACCATCACCTCAGTGGTAACCTTGGTAACATCAATAGATAAGAGGGCAGCCAGCCAATAGGAACACATATTCATTCCTAACTGACCTTCAGTGACCTGGAAAGTGTTTATTTGTATCATTTTCAGTTAGTGCGCACTAAATCGAGTTAGTGCGCACTAAATCGAGTTAGTGCGCACTAACGGGGAGTTAGTGCGCACTAACACGATTTAACGATTTTTAACGATAAATCGTTAGAATTTCTATTGTATCGTGTTCTATAACGATTTAAGACGATATAAACATTATCGGACGATAATTTTAATCGTTGAAAAACGATTCACATCCCTAGAAAGGAGACTCTAAAATGAGGGGTGGGGATAAGCATGAAGGGGGGTAGATTCAGAAGTAATCTTAGGAAATATTTCTTTACAGAGAGGTAGTGGAGCATGGAACAGCTTCCCAGTGGAGGTGGTTACATAAATGGTATTTGAATTAAAGAAAGCATGAGATGGACACAGAGATTCTCTGAGAGAGTGATGGGAATTATAGAGCTTAATTAATTGCGTGGATGAGCAGACTAGATGGGCCATGCGGTCTTTTTCTGCCGTTATGATTCTATGCTTTCCTGTTTCCATGTTTATCAGTTATTCTGTAATAAAATCATTAAATTCAATCATATTCTTCCCCCATAAATATATTATTGGAAATTACCAGTTTTCCATTTCACCAGTTTTTAATAGGAAATATTCTAAATATCTGATTTCATTGATGTGATCTCCTATTATTACTAAAGATGAGTGAAATATAATAGCCTCAACCCCTGTTTCTTCGTACTCAATTTATGCTCATAAGAGGAACCTGGAGGATATATTTGTATAGAAAATAAAGTACACATAAATAAAGCCCTAAATTTTTGTTGACATTGACAACTTGGAGGGTAATTTTCAAAGGGCCTTCTTCAGTTAAAACAGTGCAAAAATGTCCTTTTACAACATTCCCCAACCAATATGTGGGTAAACTTACATGTGTATGTCATGTCTACTTGTAAGTTTACAAATACTGAGTGGACACATTCCCACTAACAGGGTTAGGGAGGAGTTTGTACTTATGTGCATACATTTGTCATTTTCAAAAGCGTGACAGTAAAATATCCTAATTAATTTTGTACACAATTTGGCAGGCATGATTGTGTGCAAGTAATTTTGGTGGGATAATTTTCAAAAGGAAGCATAAGCGTGTATGTGTACACTATACACACATTTTTCCTTAGAAAATTGGTGTAACTTCTGCATGTATTTGCTCTATTATTTATGCATGTTATTAGAGCATGACCCCCATTTTACTGCTATTTTATTCACATTTATATTTTTCCTTAATGTATTAGCCCAGCCAAATTATTTTATGGGCACCAGCTATAGTTGTGCTTAAAGATGAAACTCAACCTTTATTTTGATTTTATAGGCTTCTTTTTTTTTTTTTTGTAAATACTGATACGTTCCTTGTACCTTTCTCAGCTGCTGTCTTTCCTCCTTTACCTCTCTCCCCACTCTCCCCCCCCCCTTTTTTTTCTCGCTCCTGCTCCAGTCCCCCACTCCCTGTTTTTTGTAATTTCCTCCTTTCTCAAGTTTATTGTAAACCGGCGTGATGTGCTTGCACGAACACCGGTATATTAAAGCTGTTAAATAAAAATAAATAAAATAAAATAAATAAATGTCTTCAAAATTTTAGAAAGCTTATTGAAGATGAACAGAGAAAAATGTTTCCTTAAATTTCTTATATGGGTTAGATGGAGTGTCAAACTATTTATGCCTGTGATAAGAAATTAATAAGGATTGACATCAAAGTTTTGCAAAGAATATGTAATTATAGCTGTACAAATGAACAAGAAAAATGCAAAAGGGCCAATTGACTACTATGCCAGTCAGACCTTTTCTAAAATTACATGAAATGTTTCCCATTTCATTTTCTTGAGCTAATCAAAAAAGTGCTCTGCAGGGAAAAAAAAAAAAGTAATGACGGCAAAGTATGGAGGATTACTAATCCATTATTTACATTATGACACCTACACTCTCTACATCCCGACCACATTTCTATATTTTGGTTGAAATGAACTGTTATTAAATGTGAAAAGGCTGAAATACGTGAATAATAGCTATTAATCATCATGATTCATTAAATGAATACAGGCAGCAAAGACCTCAGACTTGTCTTTTGCACCATATAGACCGGGACTGTAACACTTGTGCAACACACATATTCTAGATCTTTCTGTTTACCCAGGGCTCGCCTTTTTTTTTTTTTTTGGTGTTATATAATCTCAAACAAAAATATTCATGGATTTTGTGCCTGCTTTTACTGCAGGAACAGCCCATGCAGAATACTAGGCATGGGAATTTGAAAATCTAATTGCTGTACATAATTTCCCTGGGCCCTGACCTCCTCCCAACTCTGGGAAGATTCCTTTTCCCCTGCCTTTAAATCTTGTTACCTTGCTCAGTTAAATCCACTGAGGACAGAGTAATTTTCTGCCCCAGGGATTTAACAGGGCAAATTCTTTAGGAAAGTTTCCACTAAATAATAATATTCTTATTTCTCTGAATCCCACAGGAAAGGCACAGAGCCTTATGAAAAAAAAATACTTTTCTCACTTGTCTCTGTACAAACCTTGCTAGTCCTTTATTTCTTTCTATATCTCTCTATTTGTTGCCGTATTCAATAAATTTACAACCCAAAGCGGTATTTTAGAAGTAGGGGTCTGATATTCAAAGCACATTCAGCACTATTTAGCCGTATAAGTTGGATTTATGCAGCTAAGTAGCGGCCGATTTATATGCACCCACATTCAGCAGCCACCACTTAGCTGTATAAGTTCCTTATACAGCTAAAAGATACATGCAGAAAAAGTAGGCATGAACTGGTGGATCAGGGACAGAGCAACGTAGCAATATAACGTATATTCGTAGTTAGCCATGTAAGTATACATATAAGTTTAGATGTCCCATAGAGCAGGTCTAAACTTAGCCGGGTAGACTTATCTGGCTTAGTGTGTATATGTGTGTATATATATAGATAGATAGAAAGATAGATAGATAGATAGATAGATATAGATATATGTATATTTATACACATATTTTCAATGGTTTCAATGAGCCACCAAATATACATCATAACTTAGCAGGATTAGTTCTAACCGGCTAAGTTGTTTATACAGCCAGCTTTGAATATCTACCCCACATAGGTTCAAAGTGAAAACAATGGTGATACGATCATGATCTTATAAAATTTCAGAAGGAGTGCATTTAAACACCTCTTACTGTTCTCCAAATTCTCACCCTTATAGTGAAGAACCACTGCCTTTAATATTAGATCAATTTGGCACTTTGATCTCAAAATGGCCAATATACTAACCTGGTAAACTTCATGCAGGTTTATAGCCTGAGCTCCATAGCAAACTTTCATGAGAAACACATTTACTTATTTATTTTAAAACATTTATATCCTGCCAATCCGAAATACTTGTTCTCAGTGGATTACTACTGTGCTCTGCCAAAAAAGAAAACTACGTCTCATTGTGTTGTAGTTATCTTGTTTGTAAACATTGCCATGTAAAGACGTTTTTTCATGCTGGTTTTTGCTTGATAATGAATTAATGAACTGCTTTGCATGTTATTACTTTTAGGCAGATCATTAATTCACAATTTTACTAAACTTTGAATGTAATAGACTATGAGGTTAACTTGAAAGAATGCCACGCATCCCCATGTATGTGCATATATGGGTCTTTGCAGATTCACCATAGTATTTTATTATGTGTGGATTCATCTGCACAGATTATAAAGCATGAGCATCTATGACCCTAAATATCATGCATACATTTGCTACTCACACTAATGACTTTGTGTAAGTGAGCTTGTACACATACACTTTTGCTTATATAGCAAACATAGACATGTATGTTTTTATGCATTAGACCAAACTTATGGTACTTCCAATTGGGCTCATTCCAAGATTTCACCTCCCCCCCCCCACCCCAAGCATAGTAGCCCATTTTCACCACCAGTGACTAATGTATATTGGTGTCTTTGCTGGTGGAGAATGAGGAGAACCATTTACCAATAAGGGAGGTCCAGAGAACCAATAGGGTGCTGCACCAGGTCTAGCACATCCTATAGGCAGAATTTAATCATGGAGCCTCCTATCTCCTGGTAAGTACCCAGTGTGAAGCATGAAGGAGGGTGCTATTCATTGTGTGGGTGTGCATAGGGTAGTAGGCGGTGATGGTTTTGGGGGGTGGATGGTTGATGGGTATAAGTGGGTGGAGGTTAGTTTGGGTTACAGTAGGTGGGGGTTTGGGAGGTTGGAGGTAGTGTGTAAGGGGTGTGGTGGGTACAGTTTAAGGGGTGGGGGTTAGGAGTTTGGATACAGGGTAGGAGGATTAAGGGCTAAAAGGATTATGGGGTAAAGGCCAGTAGATTCCCAAAGCCACACTTCATATATAGAAGTGCAAAGGGACAGTAGACAGTCCATTAAACAGGCAAAAGGTATATTTGGGAAATGATGCTACCTTGTAATTTGAAGGTCACACTACAAGTATCAGTGAACTAATAGCTTTCATTCCTACTTCTCCTCTATATAGACTTAAAAAAAAGGACTGGTAACTGTGTCACAAGGAGGGAGAGTAGCTCAGCCAGCTGTTGCCAGGCTGGAGGAGACCGTAGGTAAGCTCAATAACTTCCCATAATGGACAAGTGGAGATGCTTTATCTGACTTCTGCTTCCATCACAGGCTCCTCTGTCATCCTACTGCTCAACAAAACCTGGTCTTAGTCATGATCTGCTAGATTCTCTCATTGACAACCAGCCTTAAACTTACTGGGATCATGGCTTCCATGTCATGAAGCACAACATGTCATCGATTCACATGATCTTATTTGAAGCAATTAGGGTTAGAATCTTATGCATTAACCATTACCACAGTGTTAAATGACCGCCTTCCTATGAGGATCCATTCCCTTGTGCTTGCATCATGTCTGTTTTTGGCTCAGAATATTAGGCAAACTTGTACACATACCTCTAAACCATTGGGCCAACCATTGAACCCTTATCAATACTGTGACTGCATGCAGAAAAAGATGCTGCTAAGAAGCCCACACTAGCTTCAATATCAGACAACTTTTATGTAGCCTAGCTATCTCCTAAAGCAGTGGGTATTCATCTTATAAGATAATTATCCATTGTCTCCAATTATCCCATTAATGATATGCTCTCTTTTTCAATGCTGCAACTAAGGAGGAGGCAGAAGTAAGTAAAGCATGCTTCTCACTGACTCCTCTTGCCGGTGAGATAAGTCATTAAGAGAAGAGAGGGGAAGATGTTGCATAGCCAATGGCATC
Organism: Rhinatrema bivittatum; assembly: GCF_901001135.1. NCBI lineage: Eukaryota > Metazoa > Chordata > Amphibia > Gymnophiona > Rhinatrematidae > Rhinatrema > Rhinatrema bivittatum. Next base: position 49,714 of record NW_021820882.1, on the reverse strand, counting down.
TGTGGATTGTTCCTATCGTTATTCTGCTAAGTGGCTGCAAACTTCCTGACAGAACTGTAGGTTCCTATGGCACACAAATGTGTCATGACATTCTGGTTGGAAACCAGTGATCTAACTTATGCTTCAACTGGACAGAATTTAATTGATTGAATGTGATCTAACCCCTTGCAGTCAATGTATGTGCAGTTGAATTTGTATTCTGGACAATAAACAAGATGGTTTGGACTATGTGAGTATGTGGTTTACTGAAGCATACACACATTTATGTAAAATACATCATTGATAATGTAAGGGAGAACATCCAACTTCTGTCCTAAGTGCTGGTTACATAGCCCCATTCATTTGATTTCTGGATCTGGGATTTCTAGAAAAGAACAAGAGATACTTGAAACAAAAAGAAAAAGAAGACACCATTATGTCAAAGGAGCTTGATCTGCCTGTCACAAAGCTGATTATTTCTATCTTGGCAATAGTTTAATTAGATCTGATGTTTCCAAAGCTGTAGTGGACTTCACATGAATGTACTAACTTAAAAGACATAACACCCCATAACTGCTACTACCTTAACATGGCCTGCATGGCGTGGCAGCTGTTACTAAAAACAAAACTAACAAAAAAAAAGCTTTCTGGGCAGACTGGATGGACTATTTTGTTCTTTATCTGCCATCATCCTCTATCTTACTATGTTATACTGTTTCACTACCTGTGTTTGGGATGATTCTGGGAGGTTAGGATCATATGATTGAGGGGGGGAACACTTATTGGTTGTAAAGGGGAGGGGACATTAGGGATGTGAATCGTTTTTGAACGATTAAAATTATCGTCAGATAATTTTAAAATTGTCCAAAATTGTTAGAGTGCACGATACAATACAAATGCCCCTGATTTATCGTCAGGGGCATTTGTATTGTATCGTTAAATAGGGCACGGGAATTATTTGGGGGAGGGTGGGGAAACCAGCACACCAAAACAACCCCTAAACTCACCCCTACCCTTTAAAACCAATTCCTTACCCTCCCCCACCCTCCCGAACCCCCCCAAAATGTTAAGTTACCTGGTGGTCCAGTGGGGGTGGGGGTCCCGGCGCGATCTCCCACTCTCGGACCATCGGCGCCATTTTGGCTACCACTGATAAAAATGGCGCCGATGGCCCGATAAAAAAAAACCCACCCCGACCCTTTACAAATTACACCTTTGCTTCTCCCACCCTCCCGACACCCCCAAAAACCTTTTACATGTACCTGGTGGTCTAGCGGGGGGTCCGGGAGCCATCCCTTCAATCATACCCTCGGTGCTGGTGCTGGAGGTTTCAAAATGGCGCCGATCGCCTTTGCCCTCACTATGTCACAGGGAGCGACGGTCGCTCCCTGTGACATAGTGAGGGCAAAGGCGATCGGCGCCATTTTGAAACCAGTCCAGCACCGAGGGTATGATTGAAGGGATGGCTCCCGGACCCCCCGCTAGACCACCAGGTACATGTAAAAGGTTTTTGGGGGGGTCGGGAGGGTGGGAGAAGCAAAGGGTTAATTTGTAAAGGGTCGGGGTGGGTTTTTTTTTATCGGGCCATCGGCGCCATTTTTATCAGTGGTAGCCAAAATGGCGCCGATGGCCCGAGAGTGGGAGATCGCGCCGGGACCCCCCCCCCCCCCACTGGACCACCAGGTAATTTAACATTTTTTGGGGGGGGTTCGGGAGGGTGGGAGAGCAAAGGGGTCATTTGTAAAGGGTCGGGGTGGGGTTTTATTTATCTGCTCAGGCCTCACTAAAAAATTAACAATGTGAATTGGAATCGGAAACGATTTCAATTCACATCTCTAACGATCCGATTTTTTTCTCCCACCATCCGAACCTGATCGTTAAAACGATTGGGCACACGATTCACATCTCTAGGGGACATGGTGGGGTGATTAGGGGGAGGAGAGGAGGATGTTGGTTTTGGCTGGGGGGCAGGAGAGGGATATTGATGGTTGTGACTGGGCAGCTGTAATGGGGTATGTAGATGATGATGGTTGTGGAGGGGAAGTAGAAAGAAGGATAGTGGTTGTGTTGGCAGCCTAGAGAAGAGATGGCAGAGGAGGTACAGTTTTTAATTTGGCTTAGGTGCAAATTGTCTAGCTACAGCTCTGTATTCCTTTACTCTTCCACTTAAAAATAATCCCAATTTCTTCTGTGAGCGTCTCTGTAAGTATTTCTGTGATTGTGTCAAGGAGTGTTTCTGATGATAAAAACTAAGAGGATAGCTAACTGAGACCTAGATTTATCATTTTGCTATAAATTTTGCAATAATAGCACCTGCGATAAAAAAAAAAAAGGGGGCCTGGTTAGGGTAATTTTTGGGATACTGCATCACATGCTATTTTACAGCATTGTATGTTAAATTTATCACTAGGGATGTGCAGAGGGATGCCATATGTTGCATTCGGGATACGTATTCGTCGGGGGGCAGATACGTTGCATACGTCCGTATGGCGTCCCGATACGGTTATACGTCGAATCCTATTCGTTACCCGGCTAAAATTAAATTTACTACAACCCCCCACCCTCTTGACCACCCCAAGACTTACCAAAACTCCCTGGTGGTCCAGCGGGGGTCCGGGAGCACTCTCACACCCTCCGTACCAGTTCAAAATGGCGCCGATAGCCTTTGCCCTGCTATGTCACAGGGACTACCGGTGCCATTGGTCAGCCCCTGTCACATGGCCATCGGCGCCATCTTGTGCTCCTGCCATGTGACAGGGGCTGACCAATGGCACCGGTAACCCCTGTGAAATAGTAAGGGCAAGGCTATCGCCGCCATTTTGGTTCCTGGCACCCGACGGCACGAGTGCAGGAGATCGCTCCCGGACCCCCGCTGGATCCCCAAGGACTTTTGGCCATGGGGGGGCCTCCTGACCCCCACAAGACTTTCCAAAAGTCCAGCGGGGGTCTGGGAGCGACCTCCTGCACTCGGGCCGTATTGCCAATATTCAAAATGGTGCCGTCACTACCTTTGCCCTCACTATGTCACAGGGGCTGACTGTCGGTGACATAGTGAGGGCAAAGGCTAGCGCCGGCGCCATTTTGAATATTGGCAATACGGCCCGAGTGCAGGAGGTCGCTCCCGGACCTCTGCTGGACTTTTGGCAAGTCTTTCCAAAAGTCCAGCAGACTTGTGGGGGTCAGGAGCCCCCCCCCCCAAGCTGGCCAAAAGTCCCTGGGGGTCCAGCGGGGGTCCGGGAGCGATCTCCTGCACTCGTGCCGTTGGGTGCCAGGAACCAAAATGGCGCCGATAGCCTTGCCCTTACTATGTCACAGGGGCTACTGGTGCCATTGGTCAGCCCCTGTCACATGATAGGAGCACAAGATGGCGCCGATGGCCATGTGACGGGGGCTGACCAATGGCACCGGTAGCCCATGTGACATAGCAGGTCAAAGGCTATCGGCGCCATTTTGAACTGGTACCGAGGGTACTGTAGAGTGCATGGGATGGCACTCGGACCCCCCGCTGGACCACCAGGGAGTTTTGGTAAGTCTTGGGGGGGATCAGGAGGGGGGGGTTGTTTAAATTGGCGGCCGAATAATTCGGCGAAAATCCATTGTATCCGTGGGGAATCGCGATACGTTTCGCTTCCCCACGAATACAATGAATATTGGCACATCCGTTGCGGATTGCCAATACATAGGGACCGAATGCACACCCCTATTTATCACCCCCATCATATTTTCACATTGCAAGCTGTGAGGTACCCAGACAAGTTTTTACCACTTTTTGAGTTGCTGCTGGTGGGTAAGAAAGAAAATGAAAGAGAGAAAGAGACTCTTCATGAGGCTCTCCTATAAGTAAACTATTAATACCACTGTAGGAGGAGAAACTAGTAACTCAGGGTGAGGTTTTGGTGGTACCCTAGGTTGTACTCTCGACCTAGCTTGATAGCAGCTAGGTAGAGAGTGCATCAAACTAGGTCGAGAGTACATTGTACAAATCTCATCTTTGTGTACATTTTCTCACTCCAAATCACATCAAATCTTCACTGATTGTACTGTGCTATTCAAACCTCTGTCTGTGCATGTAAAACTGCCCCCAAAACCTAGGCCACCACCAGAACCTCACCCCCGAGTTACTAGTTGCCCCTCTTACAGAGGTATAAAAAGTTGACTAATATGTGTGCCTCCCCAGAGGCGCTCTCTCTCTCTCTCTCTCATGGGACTTTAAGCACAAATCCTGTTTCAGGTACAGCATAATTCCAGGTTAAAGGTGTAGTTATTTCTGGCGTTAAAATCCATGATAACATGTGGCACGCAATACTAAGCATCCCTCATTTTAATTTACTCTGTCCAAACTTCTCCCATTTGGGAAATATTTTAAAATTTGCATATGTATCTGATGATGTGTTATTAATCACAGACCTTATGGCACTATCATGGGCATTAGGGCCCTAACACTCTTGATAAGTCCCTAATGCGATTTGAAAATGACCTTGAAATTATCCAACTAAATGGCGAGTTTCTGAATATTGAGCCACCTATCTGGCTAGATTTCAGTCAGATTAGTCATTATCCAGCTAAAATCTAGCAAATTTTAAAAAAGGCATTCTGGAGACATTTCTCGGAGGGCTTGTTCTTTATCTGGTTAATTTAGCTGAATTTCAGTTCTGTCCTGCTAAGTTAGTGGATATCTTTAGACCTGCTTCAGAGTAGGTCTAAAGTTAGCCAGCCTTGTGTGACCAGATAACTAGCTATTTAAATGAATATTTTCAAAAGAAATTCTGTAGAGCAAACATGTCTTATTTCCTAGCATGTAGCAGATGGACTCAGGACCAATGGGTATAGTGTACTCCTGATAGCAGTTGGAGACGGATTAGATTTCAATCTGACGTCAGCCCTAGTACATATACCCCTGCAGGAAGTGCAGCTCTCCAGTATTTTCCGTCTCCATAGCAGTTCGGGACTCTATGCATGCTAGTACAGCGTTAGAGTAATTTAGCAAAGAAAACCAAAACAAAAAGAAATCTTACCTCTACAGACGAGTGCCGCTCTCCTGTGGTGACACCCATTGGGTCCCTCCCTCAGTTGAGAATTCCCGAGGTGATTTCTGTGATCCCTCGGAGGTAAACCTCGGTCCGGCGGTCGACCCTCGGTGGGGACCTAGCCCCCGACATTGGGTGAGGCTGAGAGGCAGCGGGTGCAACTTTGAGCGCGGCATGAAGGTATTTTCCCTCTCCCCCCACAGCTGGAGACCGCCCAGAATGAGACCGGGAAGCGCCGAGACAAGGTAAGGTAGAAATCTATTAAAGTCTCTGGTCTCCAAAACTCGAGGAGTCGCACAGATCGCCAGCCATGACCAGTGCCTCCGGGTTGATCTGCCCTAGCAGGGCTAGACCCCGGTCAAATCTGAGGGTCCTCACATATGGAGACCCTCCGAGGTGGTCGCCATATTGTCCGCTTGGTCGACGGCACCATTTTGATCTCTTCACCACCCTGTCCACCACCCCGATCCGTGCGCACAGTGGCAAGCTATGAGCACAAATATCTTGTGCGCACAACGTCGTGCGCCCAAGTACCGTGCATATAAGCGACACGCATAGCAACGCGCTTACTATGCCGGGCGCATAACTTCGATCTGTGCGCACAACTTCGATGCACCGGAGCGCATAAGAAGCTCAAGGGTCAGGGCCTTTGCCCAGCATGCCACATTAGAGCTGCACAGCATGAGGAGGCCATGGCCCTGTGTATACAGTGCGAAAAGGCCCTGGGGGATCCAGCCCATGGCCATCTCCAGCCGGTACCGGGTTCCAACTTCTCAAACAGTACGCTGGACCTAGCGTCTCTCAGCGGAACCCTCCCTCAAATGGGGATCCCCAGGGACACAGCGCCTCTTAATTTAGATCCAGCATCTATCTTCTGGGTGGAATTCTTCAAAAGCCTGCATACCTTCGTCCACATTCCACCGGGGCCTCCGATAATATGGCCACAACCTCCGACAGAGGACCTCAACATCCCGGGACCCTCTATGCCCAGGGAAGTGATTCCAACCCCCAGAAGCCCCACCTTCGAGAACACAGACAACTCAGATTAGAGAACCCCTGGAGGAAGGGGAACTCCCTCCAGGGACAGAACCTCACCGAACAATGAGGCGCTTCTTCACCAAGGACGAGCTTCCAGACCTGGTCAAACACAGCTTGAAAGAGCTTGCTATCCCGGGCACAAGTACCTTGGGGGAACCTAAGACGAACCCCCTACTAGAGGGACTCCGTCAGACCTCCCATCATTTCCTGCTATTACAAGCCATCCAGCAGCTAAATGACCTGGAATGGGATGCCCCGGAGACTACGTTCAAAGGGGGACCTGCCCTGGCAGCCATGTACCCTCTGGACCCAGCTGCCAAAGATCTCCTGGCATGTCCGAAAGTGGATGCCATGGTCTGCGCGGTCTCGAAGCACACTACTATCCCAGTAGAGGGAGGAGAAACACTCAAAGTTGCTCAAGACAGACGTCTGGAATCCATCCTCAAACAGTCTTTTGACATCTCTGCTATGTCTCTACAGATCGCAGCCTGCTGTGCCGTGGTGACACGCATCTGCTTATCACAGACCAGGAACAACACTCCTGGGGAAGCCCTAGAACCAGCAGTATCATTCCTCATGGATGCCGCTTCTGATCTGGTGCGCACCACAGCTAGAGGAGTGTCGGCAGCAGTGGCAGCCAGAAGACAACTCTGGCGACCGAAGCATCTTCCAAAATGAGACTCACAAGGATGCCCTTCAAGGGAACCCTCCTGTTCAGAAGCGAACTAGAGAAACTAGCCAACAAATGGGACGAATCCCCACGACCGTGGCTACCAGAGGACAGGAATAAGAGAAACCAGTGACCCTTCCCCCGAACTTCCAGGGGCAGAGAATCACAGCGCTTCAACCCATACAGAAGCACATATCAAGTGGCTCGCCCCGCAGGCAGGAGCCAGTCCTTTCAGAACAAGCACAACAAAAGGGGAGCCAGCTTGGGCCCAGGCCCCAGCCGTACCCCACAATGAAAATCAGCCGACCCGTCCAAAGGAAGAAGCCATAGGGGGCAGACTTGCCCTATTCTACCAAAGATGGGTCGAGATAACTTCGGACAAGTGGGTCCTAGCCATCATTCGAGAGTGATATTACCTGGATTTCCACCACCTCCCTCCGAACAAGTTTGTGGAATCCCCCTACCACGACCCTTCTAAGAGGATGGCAGTGGAAGCTACACTGACCAGATTGCTAGCCTTAGAGGCTATAACACTGGTACCCGCACAACAAATAAATACTGGACATTATTCCATCTATTTTATCGTTCCCAAGAAAGAAGGAACGTTATGGCCCATCCTGGACCTCAAGTTGGTCAACCTCCCCCTGAAGATTCCTCACTTCCGCATGGAAACCCTACGCTCGGTAATAAGGGCGATACAACCAGGAGAGTTCCTTACGTCCCTGGATCTGTCGGAAGCCTACCTACACATTCCGATCCATCAAGAGCATCAGCGTTTTGTTGTGATCCGCGCCTGTGGCCATCCACGGGCGTGGCCCCCTACCTCCACCATGGCAGCGACCCGCCGTGGCAACTCCTGACACGCTCCCCGGGGCCAGTGCCCATCACCCCAGGGATGGTCTGCGGTCTGGCCGCCCGCTGGGGAGCCGTCCCTGCGCCTCCCTCGTGGAGTTCTGCTGGCTTTCCTCCTCGGAGGAAATCAAAGATGGCCGCCACCATCTTTAGGCTCGAGGCCACGCCCCCTGCTGGATTTAAAGGGACCTGATCCCTTTAATGATACTCACCTGCTTCCAATGATCCAGAGCAGAGGAAGTATTTAAGGAGGCTTCCTCTGCTCATTCCTCGACTTGGCAATGTCCTCCAACACTGTCTAGTCTGCTTGCTTCAGTGAGTTCCTTGTGCTCGGAATCTGGTTCCTGTTTCGTCTTGGTATTCCTGGCTCCTGACTTCGGATTGGCTTACGGTGATTCTCTGGCTCCTGACTTCGGATTGGCAAGCAGTGATTCTCTGGTACACGACTTCGGACTGGTGAGCGTTGACCCTCTGGCACCCGACCTAGGACTCCTTCAAGACCACCATCTCCAAAGGCCCACCTAAGTCCCAGTGGCCCGGGTCCCTACAGGCTCCTCCTGGGGGGACCGCGGGCTTCCAGGGTGAAGCTCCAGTTGGCCTTTGCACCGATACCCTGACCTCTCTAGGTCCACCTAGGTCCCAGCGGTCAGGTCCCTACGGGCTCCTCCCGGGGGGACCACAGACCACCAGTGATGAAGATCGCTCATCTGCTCATCTCCTTGTCCATCTCCACAGTAGCTTCTGTCTTCAGTGCCAAGAGTCAGCTGCTCTCCTCCTCTGTCCTGCCTCGCCACCCGACGAGAGAACCTACGGATCCTCCGCAAGGTATAACATCCCCTCGTTGGCCCAAGGGTCAACAAGCCTGAGCATAACAGATTGCCAAGTCCATGGACCCGGCAGAGGCATCTACCCGCCAGGCCATTCCTGGAATGGCCCAGCGCCCGAAGGAGCAACAACAGACCCTCGATGCCCTGGTCTCTGCGGTACAGGGCCTGACCCAGCGCCTCGAGGCATTAGGGCCCATGAACCCTACGCTCCCGTCTCCGCCTGGGGCTCAAGGAGGCCGCCCTACTCAGCCGCACACCATCCAAGCCTCCGGGGGCGACCTGGGACAAGGAAGCTCCACCCAACTCCCGGCACCTTCTCATTACGCCGGAGATGCAAAGTTGTGTCGAGGTTTCCTCAGCCAGTTCCAGGTCCGTTTTTCCTTGCTTCCTGCGCAGTTTCCCAGCAACCTAGTTAAGACCAGCTACATTATGTCCCTGCTCGACGGGAGACCTCTGATCTGGGCCTCTCATCTGTGGGAGAGAAGGGACCCTATCTTCGAAAACCTGAGTCAGTTTCTGTCTGCTTTCCGGCAGATTTTTGATGAACCCATCTGCAAATCCACGGCAGTCTCTGAATTGCTCCGATTGCGACAAGGTACTCGGACTGTGGCCGAATACGCAACGGAGTTCCGTACCTTGGCCGCAGAGCTGAACTGGAGAGACGATTGCCTCCACGGGATCTTTCTGGAAGGACTGGGCCTTGGTGAGGCCTCACTTGGAGTACTGATGTTACCAAGGTTCCCACTGAGGTGATGGTTTAATATATGGGGGATGGGAAATGGAAACGTTTGGTAGCTTGACAAAGGGAAGGGAAAGGGGGAGATGAAGGGCCAAGCAGTCCCACTCTCTGGTCTCTGAAGGACAGATCTCTTTAGAAAATCAGAGCTGCTGAATGCAGGGGCTGTCACACCCTTCACATCCCTCTCCCCCCACCCCCCCCCCCCCCCCCCCCACCCCCATTCATTGTGCTTAAGTCTGCAGTTCCTGTGTTAAACTACTTTTTTTTCACTAGAGTAGAATAAAATAAAATGAAGTACTTTGTGTATTAAACTAAAGAAAGTAAGAAACTTTACATAACATGAAATTAAGTACTTCTCTATATTCTACTTTAGTGAAACAAAACATTTACTAAAGAAACTTGCAACCTGAGCTTCAAAACATTAACATAATATAGAAAAACTAAACAAAAAACTTTATTATTAATTTATTATATTTACACTGGTTAAATTTAAAGAGCAGGCTGAGGCTAGACTGGCTACTGGCTAGTGGCTACTGCTGGCACTGTCACTGCTGCAGCCTGCTGGCACTTTTTTTCTCTTTCTGGCTAGTGCGTGCTATATCTGGTAGCAAAATGGCCATGGGGGACAGCTCCAAGCACTTCTAGCTAACAAACATTTCCTCAAATGTTACTTTTAAACCATTAAGTAACAATTTTTGATAGTGGGCACTATCTCACGTTAGTGCGCACTATTCAGAAAAACGATTAAAAAAAAAAAATCATGCCGATCAGATTTTTTTCTCCCCCCAGCCGATCCAGATCGTTAAAATGATCGGGCACATGATTCACATCCCTATTGTCTAGAACTAATAACTCCTCCCCTCTTATTGCCACACACATTTTGTCTATTAGAAAGATGTAGTTATTGTTCACTAATCTATTTCAGATACTGAAAATCTATTGAACAGTTCAACTTTTTTATTCACTTGTTGAAACTACTGTCATAACAGTTTTAACAGATATTATGTTCATCTAAGGGTTTTTGGTAAGGTGTTTATCTCCCCTCAGTCAGACACTTTTAAAAAAATGTCAAGATGCTGCTTAAGATTTAGTCACTGACTATAAGCTGCTTCTCAGAGCTCAAATTCAGTTTCACCACTGAAATTCCTTCCCAAAGAGGTTTTATCTGTACATTAAGGGGCGGATTTTAAAAGGCACGCAAATAGCCTACTTTTGTTTGCGCTCCAGGCGCAAACAAAAGTACGCTGGATTTTAGTAGATACGCGCGGAGCCGCGCGTATCTGCTAAAAACCTGGATCAGCGCGCGCAAGGCTATGGATTTTGTATAGCCGGCGCGCGCCGAGCCGCGCAGCCTACCCCTGTTCCCTCCAAGGCCGCTCTGAAATCGGAGCGGCCTCGGAGGGAACTTTCCTTTGCCCTCCCCTCACCTTCCCCTCCCTTCCCCTCCCTAACCCACCCACCCGGCCCTGTCTAAAACCCCCCCTTACCTTTGTCGGGGGATTTACGCCTCCCTCCGGGAGGCGTAAATCCCCGCGCGCGAGCGGGCCTCCTGCGCGCCGGGCCGCGACCTGGGGGCGGGTACGGAGGGCGCGGCCACGCCCCCGGACCGCCCCGGGCCGTAGCCACGCCCCCGTACCCGCCCCCAAAACGCTGCCGACACTCCCCCGAAACGCCGCGACGACCGGGCCCACCCCCCCAACACGCCCCCGACACGCCCCCCTCGGAGAACCCCGGGACTTACGCGAGTCCCGGGGCTCTGCGCGCGCCGGGAGGCCTATGTAAATAGGCTTCCCGGCGCGCAGGGCCCTGCTCGCGTAAATCCGCCCGGTTTTGGGCGGATTTACGCGAGCAGGGCTCTGAAAATCCGCCCCTAAGGGTATCACTCATTGAAATGAGGACCATCACACTATCTCTCTTTCTTTGATAGTGCAAAAGAAATTTGTTTCCTTTAATCTGGACCACAGTTTCAAGATGGTTTAACTGTAACCAGTCTCAGACTTCACTATCAATGTTCTGTCAGTCTTCCTTAGCATCATCACTGTCTCCTACCTGAGCTGGCTTTCAGTCACTCGAAAAGCCACTCCTATGGCAGAAATTTCAATTATGGGACTCTGCCAACATTAAAATTAACTTCAGTAGTTCCCTTACCTAGTTCTCAACCTAGTCAGGTTTTAAGGAAAGACACAATGAATATGCATGACAGAGATTTGCATGCACTGCCTCTATTGTATACGAATCTCTGTCATACATATTCATTTTGCATATCCTGAAAATCTGACTGGCTAGGTGTGTCCCAAGGATTGGCTGAGAACTCCTGCCCTTACCTACTGTCAGGTTGCTGACATGTCTCTATGGAAACAGAGTTTCTCAGCCTCAGACTGTCTATTCCCAATCAATCTAACAAATTAACAATATTTTCTTTTTAAACTACAATTGGGACAACAGCTCCCTTCAGCTCCCTTTGTTCCTTTTAGTGTCCAGTCCCAATTGCCAACAGTCATAAAAAACAAAACAAAAAAAACCAAAACAACTGCCACTCACTCCAACCAAGTTTCTTGGTTGCCTAGCACCACAGCACCATTTCTTCAGTCTCTGACTTCTTATCATTTTAAAGAGACAGCATGTCTGCATTTAACAATGTCAGCAATGAGTAAGCCCATTTTTTTTACTCTTATTCACACAAATAACTTATCTATGAATTCACAGAGAAATATTATATTTTTTCCTGGAATAGAAGATAAACACTTTCTTGAATCTATACTCTCATCCACAGGTGCCGTATTGATTGAACCACTGACAATGATACGGGGGTTTGGGGGTGATGACATACAAATTGGTATTTCTCATTTTAGTCCATTTTCAAATAACTTTAAAAAATAATCTCTCTCCCCAGTGGAAGAATGTGATGAAGTTTATGATAGTCTGGCTGTAGGGATGTGCATTTCTTTTAAACAAATGGGTAAAATACAGTAAAAGATTCCATATTAATTTCATTCGTGAGCCCCTGACATGAATCTATGGCACATTTAAGTCTATGGCTGTGCTGTGAGCATGGAACACTGAACAAACAAATAAGTTCAGATCTGCACTTATTTGATGTCACACATCCTCCTGAGAGCTGAAGCAAGAGAAGTTAACAAGGAGACCAGACAAAGCACAAATCACAGTGAAGTATCTTTTGACCTAGCTTATAACTGCCAACTGGATAATGTGATGCTGATGTCCTCCCACTGAAAGGTCTGTGTATGTGCATGAAAGTCTCCTTTTACTTTCTAGCAGTTGGTAGAAAAAGATCTGGTTTTGGGAAGCCCCCTGACAGTTCAAAAAAAGCATTAAAAAGGTGGACTTTGGTACTGGTAAAGGGCTGTTCTTCTCTGCTGCAGCAGTCTCACTCACTCACTGTATCAGAAAAATAGAGGCAGTGGCACTATGCTTTCTCTGTTTACTAGAGGAGGGGGTAGGAGTGTGGAGATTGAAGCAGTGCTTTTGTCTTTGTGTGAGCATCTAGTGTAATGCATTGTGGGTAGCACATTGGCAAGTGAAGATTAAGACGAGTCTTGCCAGGCTACAAGCCTTGTAGGTTCTGTTTAACATTCTAACATTTTTTTTGTTTGTGGAAAAGGAGTCAATCAGCATTTCACTGCACTGCACAGTGAACACATTCAGTGGGTTTGTGTGTGACAATCATTTCTGCACATAGAAGAATGGTACTTTCTGTGGTGGTATAGTATCAGTAAATAAGTTGCTTTGTGAAATTCAAATCCCCATTAGGCACTTCTAATTCTATCATTCCAATGAAAGGAAATGACAGAGTAGGGAATGGTAGCCTTGGTGGGATAGATCATTTTCTTCAGAGCCAGACCAGTCTAGTAGTAGTAGTAGCAGAAAGAAAAAAGGAAGTCCTGCCACTAAATTTAAAAGATACTTTCTTAGCAGCAGAATGGCAGGAATGGAAGGCAGCTCAATGCAGAAGAAATTGAAATTTGGGAAGCATGTACCACCACTGCCTACTCCTCTGCCTCTTAATTTGGAGAAGAGGGGGAAAAACAGGAAATCCAACTAAGGCTAGTAGTAACAGGGCAGGGACTGGGGCAGCAGAAATACAACAGCTATAACCAGTAGCATGCCCCTCTATGTTGGTTAATGTGTCAAGATAATGGATGCAGTATTTTGAAAAACTGATTCTGAGGAAGAATCTTGTATGGGATTCCCTGAATCAGAAATTAAAGAGCTAATAGCTGAGGAAAATCTGGGAAGTTTAGTGAGTAGCTTCTTAGCTTTCAATGAGGTGATGGGAGAGAAAACTGATACTGCCGATATTGAAAGCAACCCCCTAGGAATAGCAGGCAGTGTAGGTAAAGAGTGTGAGCATTGTCCCTGGCCAATTTCCTCATGGTCAACTCTCAACCTCAATTCCAGTGTCAACATAAGCCCTCAATGATATAGAGAAGATTGTGAAGACATCTCTGATCTGGAATAATTTTAAAGTGATGAGGATCCAGGTTTTGATCAGTGTATTCACTCCAGTAAGGCCATCATTCGATGAAAGGTACTGGGGCATCTTATAAATGCTGGTATATAGCAACAGCTAGACAAGTAGCACCTGCTAACATTGGCATCAGGGGATGGTGCCAGTACTAGCCTGAGGAACCCTTCTGCAACTCAAAGTAAAAGCCAGAGGAAAGGATTTGAAAAGAGTAAGATTTATCCCCAAGCTGATCCCATAGCCCCCTCCAGAAGTCAAGATGCAGACCAGTTGCCCCCTGTCATGCATCCATAGAGGCATCCCACCATAAAGGAAATGGGGGGGGGGGGGGGAATGTTTCTTATCACTTCCCTAGGGAAAGAGGCAGGCAGCATCCAAAGTAGTAATTAGGAGAATCAGGAAAATGATTGTCCTAGATTATATGCTCCAGTAGGTAGTGCAGAATGTGGGCTTTGAGCATCTGCTGCATGTGTTAGATTCCAATTATACAATTCCCTCCAGGACTATGTTTACTAGATAGGTTATCCCCATCCTGTACAATCAATGCCATAGTCACATCCAATTGTAGATGGTTAAGATAGAGAGAAGTAGCATGTATTCCAGCAGTGATATCTGGACCATTTTGAACCCTATACATGGTTATGTCTCCCTGACAGCACACTGATAGGTCCTGCGTTAGCCAGGACCTCCATGGGGGATAAAGCCTCAGGGTGCAGTAAGGCTGTGCTGCATTCCAAAATGATGGATAGCCACCAGCATTTTTGCAATATTCTATCAGCCACAAAACAGATGCAAGACGGTTAGCAGCTAGACTGGAGAAGCAGGAGTTTTCAGACATGTTTCTTTGTGTTAGATAGTGAGAAAAATATATATTATTTAAAATATGATAAGGGAAATGGATGGTGGGGGCCTATAAGGTATCCTTTGCTTTGCACACTTGCAGCATGTGCTATTGAGGAATGCTCTGTGGCTATGGCCCAGGGACCATGGGAATCTATTCCTAAAGAACCTGAGAGGTGCAGGAAAATAGTGGGGAATTTCCTTTGAAGTATGAAAAGGGGCAGCTTCTCCATGAGAAGCAGGAAGTATTAGGGATGCCTCATAAGTACATGATTCAAGATGTTGACACCTTCTAGAATTCCACATTTACAGCAAGATGCTCTAGAGAGCTTAGTGGACCAGCAGGCACTCCTTCATTATCTGTCTCTGGATACAGAGATAGATGTGGATCTCCCATCGGGTAGTGATGTGGCACTTGATTCAAATCATGAAGCCCTTCAAGGATGCCACAGAAGATCTTACATTAGCTCCACATTGACCATGGTCAAACCTATAGTAAATATTCTGGAGAAAAATTAGAAAGTTTCTGTTAGCAAGAGGAAATGGAAGCAGAAGTATTGTAGTGTGTGGATTCATTGAAACCTCTGAAAGAAAACAATACATACATGCTTGTCAAACTTTGTAATACACGAGTGAAAAGAAGTCTCACCCTCCATTCCCAATGTCTCACATTCATGAGAGATGCTGGTAGCTAGAGTGTGTGAACAGGAGTGCCAGAAGCAGAGGCACAGAGGGGATGAATCACAGGAAAGAGTGGCCAATCCTAAAGTTCAGCTACTACTTCCTCCCCCACCTCAATACCCCAAAGCCACATTGCTCTCAAAAAAACATCTCTCCTGACATGGGTCATAGCTAAAGAAGGTGGCAAAAGAAACCCTTGGCCCACCCCAGTAAAGGAGAGCCCTGCATAACTTTCTGTGAGACAATATCTCACAGAGTCAATTGAACACATGGACACAGATGTGCTGGCATATTGGACACACAAGTCCACAGTTTGACAAGACCTAGCCATGGTGGCTCAGCATGATCTCTTCTGCCCACCAACCAGCATGCCCAGTGCAAATGTCTTCTCAAAGCCAGGGGATATTGTGAGCCCTCATCATTCAAGGCTGGTCCCAGACTTGATGGAAAAGGTAGCATTTTTTAAACCAATCTACCTTTGCTGGTCTTTCCAGAATTTCTATTCTCATGGCAAGATGACTAACAGCACCTTGAAGAATGTTCTGCCATGCTCCTTACCACCTTGCCCCATATATAGCACCTTGGTGGTCTTGTTTCTACTTTGCCTACATCCCCTGCCCAAGATATAACACCTTAGGGGTCTTGCTGCTAATTTGTCTAACTTCCATGCACCAGATGAACCACCTTGGGCATCTTGCTGCCATTATGCCTACTTTCCATAATCTGAATATTCCAACTTAGGGGACTTGCTGCCACAATGTCTAGCTGCCATGACGCAGATGTATCACTTTGGAGGTCTTACTACTACCTTACCTAACTGCCATGCCTCTGATATACCAATGTAAGGGTCTTGCTGCCACTATGCTTAGCTGTCATGCCCAAGCTGTACCACTGGAGGGTCTTGCTGCCACTATGCCTACTTACCATGCCCCAGTTATAATATCTTGGTGGGTCTTGTTTCTAGTATGCCTACATTCCATGTCCCAGATATACCACGTTGTGGACTTGGAGCCACTATGTAAAGCTGCTATCACCCATATGTACCTTCTTGGTGGGGGGGGTCTTAGAATACCTGTCTGCTATGCCAGTGATGTACCACTTTAGGGTTTTTGTTGCTTCTATGTCTACCAGCCATGCCTCTGATATGCCACATTGGGGGCCTTGCAGTTATTATGTATATCTATCATGCCCCAGATATACCACCTTAGAGATCTTGTTGTCACTATTCCTTGCTGTCATGACCCATATATATATCACCTTAGGGGTTTTGATGCCAGACCTATCACCAAATGTATCACCTTGGAAGCCTGGCTGCTACTATGTCTTCCTTCCATGTCCCAGATGTACCACCTTATTGATCTTTCTGCTATAATACCTACCTTCTATGCCCCAGATAATCCAATTTAGGGGTCTTGTTTCCACTATGCCTAATTGTCATGCCTCAGATGTACCACCTTGGGGGTCTTGCTGCTGCTGCTGCTCTACCTAGCTTCCATGCCCCAGACATTATACCTTATGGGTTTTGATGCCTTCTTGTTGCCTGCTGCTTGGATACTAACCTTGTTATTCCACTTTACTTCTTTCTTGGATATACTGCAGTGTGTTTTCCCCAAAATGAAATATAATACAAATTTCTTTTCCCATTCCATCTCTTTCCTGGTTCTCTACCAGGGATGGTAACTTTCAAACAGCTGAGCTGATGTACATGTACACACCTAGGCTGGCTTGCTCCCAGAGACGAGGCCATTTTATAATATAGGCACTTATATATTCATATATGATATATAATTTGCTGTATATGCATACATGTATGAACAATTTTATATGGATATGTGCATGTGCATGCAAACGCTGGCTGTACCAAGAAAAGGGGGGAGGGGGGGATTTTAAAAACAACGCGCGATGATGCAAAAGTACTTTTTCCCAGTTCGCTCCCAGTTTGCCCAATTAATAGATCGGATTTCCTAAGCCCCCTGTTATTTATCCTCCTTTTTACCCTTTTAACCCAGACCCTTAAATCCCCACTGACTCGCGTAGTGTTTTTCATTTTAATACTTACATGCCGTCCATATCAGAAGTAAGATTACATGGTAGGGGACCCTGGTGCATATTTGTGTGCGTAATAACTTGCATGTACATTTCGAGATAACTTCCTGGAAATCCCAAGTCTCGCCCATCTAGACCATGCCCCACCCCTTTTTAAATTTTTTTAATTTGTGCACATACTGGGTCATACATGTGTGCTCACGTGTTTTTTCAAATCTGCGTGGGACTTGCTGGCCCAAGACATGCACTTTGGCATGTGTAAGCCTTTTAAAATATACCTTTCAGTGTTTTCTTGTGCATCTTTAGGATCCTAGCTTATTCCTACCCTTCTTTCTTAGTTATACTGGGGGGGGGGGGGGGGGGGGGGGGGGGGGATATGGTATTCCACCTCACTGCTTTTCTGGTTCTTCACCAGTTTATACCTCTCCGATTCCAGCTTAGTTCTCCTTCCCTGCTTCTCTCTTCTTTATACTTGGTTGTTTTGTCCCTAAAAAGAAATAATATTTTAAGAAAAATAAAATACAAGTATCTCCTCCCATCCTATCTCTTTGTGGTTGTAACACACAGTAAGAAGGTAAATGATAGCAGAAAAAGACCCAAGTAGTCCATACAGTCTGCCCAAACAATATATTCTTATTTTTATTTTATTCTATATAGTTTTTTATTCCTTAAAGTAGTAACATCTGCTCTGTGCATGTTATACCCATTAATAGGGATGTGCAGAGCAAAATTTTATGTTCATATTTTTTATGTCCGAAAGGGGGTCCCACTTGCGGCCAATATGGACATAAAAAAAATCCAATGAGTTGGGTATATGTACATATGTGCAAAAAAAAAAATTTAAACCCCCTCACCCTCCTTAATCCCCCCCCAGACTTACCACAACTCCCTGGTGATCGAGCGAGGAGTGAGGACGTCATTTCTGCAATCCTTGGCGAGAAGCATGTGACGTCGGTGGCACGTCGAGTGACGCGGCGTCACGTGATTCCCGGCTCGTTCGCGCCGGACGGCTCGTTCGGCCCAAAAAGAGCTTTTGGCCAGCTTGGGGGGGCCTCCTGACCCCCCCAAGCTGGCCAAAAGTTCTTTTTGGGCCGAACGAGCCGTCCGGCGCGAACGAGCCGGGAATCACGTGACGCCGACGTCACGTGATTCCCGGCAAGTTCGCGCCGGACGGCTCGTTCGGCCCAAAAAGAACTTTTGGCCAGCTTGGGGGGGCCTCCTGACCCCCTCAAGCTGGCCAAAAGTTCTTTTTGGGCCGAACGAGCCGTCCGGCGCGAACTTGCCGGGAATCACGTGACGTCGCGTCTGAGTGACGCGGCGCCACGTGATTCCCGGCTCGTTCGCGCCGGACGGCTCGTTCGGCCCAAAAAGAACTTTTGGCCAGCTTGAGGGGGTCAGGAGGCCCCCCCAAGCTGGCCAAAAGTTCTTTTTGGGCCGAACGAGCCGTCCGGCGCGAACGAGCCGGGAATCACGTGACGCCGGCATCACTCGACGTGCCGCCGATGTCACATGCTTCTCGCCAAGGATTGCAGAAATGGCGTCCTCACTCCTCGCTCCATCACCAGGGAGTTGTGGTAAGTCGGGGGGGGGGGGGGGGATTAAGGAGGGTGAGGGGGTTTATATTTTTATTTTGGCTCAACAATCGCGATTTCCCACATATCGAACATATCTATGTTCGATATGTGGGAAATCCGATCGTTTATGTCGAATCAATTTTTTAAGTAAAAAAAAAATATGAGTTGCGTTTTACTAATGCGGTCAATCCGAATGCACACCCCTACCCATTAACATGGGTTACTCATTTCCTTCATCCCTATCTTTTAGCCACTAGGGATACCCTGAATTTCTCCATTGCCACTTTCCAATCTTCAGAAAAAAATGAACACAGAAACAGTAATAGAGGGACACATCACTGAGAGTTCCATGATACTCTAGAACAAAACAAGATATTGCCAGAAAGACCTAGAGGGCATGCTTCCTCATGTTCCTATTGGAAAAAGTGCAAGAATTAAACAAATTCAGCAGGAAATTATCCTGTATAAGAGTAAAGTGCCAGTAATATCACACACACAGGAGAAGAACAAAAAGATCCTATAACTTTGAAATCACTGATCTGATTTTGAAGATAGACAATATGCATATACAGACAATAGCAAAACCCTCAGTAAAAAGGAAGACATTTAGGCACAACAGAAAACATCCACCTGACAGTCCTTTCATATGTTCTGAATGTGGGAAATGTTTCAGCAGGAAGAGAAAACTAATGCAACACCAGAAAATCAACAAATGGAAGAGATTGTGTTCAACTACAGAATATGAAAAAAGCTTTCTTAATAAATCAAACTGTTACGAGCGCGCGCGGGCGCGGTCGGCTCGGGCGGGTGGTGAGCCCTTGGGCCACGGCAGGACCCCAGGAGGAGCCCAAGGCCACACCGTGGGAGGTGAGCTGAGCAGGCATGGTGAGCCAGGCAGGCAGGAACAGAAGCAGGAAGTCCGGCCCTCAGCCGGACCGGCATGCCCATGGTAGCCAACACGGGGAAGTTGACTAATGAACGGTCCTCCGACTGTTCCCGGCCCTTTCGGACCTGCCGCAGGGAACGGCAATGGGCAGCAGGCTGGACAGAGGTGAGGGCAGACAGAGTCCTTAAACAGAAGACATCAAACGGGGCAGAAGCAGGCTGAAGCAAGACGGAGACATCAGGTCAAGGGCTGAAGCGAGACACAGGAAAGGCCCAGGCGAGCAGGAACTCCGATGCTGGGATACTCACATCCGAAGCCCCCTCGGCTGGCAGAAGCTCAAGAGCCCCTGGGACGAATCCCTCCTGTTGGCCACACCAGGGCCCAACAGGACAGAAGGCTCAGGAACCAGGTCAAGGTAGAGACAGGTAGACATCCGGACAAAGGCTGAAGCAGACACTGAAGACAAGGCTGGACGGGAACATTGCACTGTCCATCAGGGCGCCCTACTCAGCCCACCCGTGGGACTGAGTCGCGGACCACCCTGTCCCAGACGCGCCCTACACAGCCTAGGAAGGCTGGTCACGGACCACGCTGAGAAGGAGGGCACAGAGAAGACCCAGGCGAACAGGAACTCCGATGCTGGGATACTCACATCCGAAGCCCTTACAGCTGGCAGGCACAGGAGCAAACATCTAGGCAGAGACACTGGACAGGGATCCATCAAAGCATAAGTGATCACGGAAGACCTGGATCAGCAAGTATACAGACGACTGTAGGACCTGATCCGCAGGCCGAAGACAAGCAGGAGTCGGAGTCACGGACCGGAGTCAAGGCAGGCTGAAGACAAGCAGGAGTCGGAGTCACAGACCGGAGTCAAGGCAGGCTGAAGACAAGCAGGAGTCGGAGTCACGGACCGGAGTCAAGGCAGGCTGAAGACAAGCAGGAGTTGGAGTCACGGACCGGAATCAAGGCAGGCTGAAGACAAGCAGGAGTCGGAGTCACGGACCGGAGTCAAGGCAGGCTGACAACAAACAGGAGTCGGAGCCACGGAGGACCTGGATCAGCAGGGTTACAGACTACTGTAGAGCCCGATCCGAAGGCAAAGACACAGTGAACAGAAAGTCCTTAAATACTGGAGGTAGAAGGCAACTCCCTGGGAGGAGCTTGCCAGGACCGCCCACCGCTGGTCCTATAACTAGGGTAGAGAGCTGCGGGCCAGCCCCTAGGGAAGGGCGTCGCCCAACAGGAAGTCCAAACACTGAGGCTGCAAGCCACCGGCATGCCTCAGGAGCAGCTAGGCCTCTCAGGCCCTGGAGCAAGTCCTGGATGATGCGCAGGTGAGGCCCTGGCTTCAGAGCGGCCTCTGGAGGAAGGTAAGAGACCTCCTGCAGCGCAGCAGCAGGGGGGATCGCAACATCAAACATCATAAATTACTAAGAAAGCTATACTGATGAGACACCATTGTCTTGTTTTGATTGTAACAAACGTTTGTTTTAATCTGAAAGCAAATTTCACACACAAAATTGACCCCGCAACAAGATCAGTTTCAAGAAGGGAATTTATTAAAAGCTAATGTCACAAAAATTATACTCATGACAGATCAATTCTCTTGTACTAAATCTAACAAGTGGTAAGAGCTTCAACAACATGACAGACAAACATCTCCCATGCCACTCTGCTTTAAGGCTGTACTCCTTATTTTACAACTTTGAAGTCTTTCTTCCACTCAGCAATGTTGCCATGCCCAGACTTTGCACCTTGAGGATCTTGCTGTTATTCTGCCTTGCAGTCATTCCCAAGACTCTAAACTTTAGGGTGTTCTTGCAACTGTGGGGGACTGATTTGTAGGGATGTGCAGACCAAAAGTTTAAGTTCATAAGTCCATAAGTCGAAAGGGGGTCCCATTTGCGGTCAATATGGACATATGGAGAATTCCATAAGTTGAGTCTATGTCCATATGTGCAAATAAAAATTTAAACCCCTCACCCGCCTTAATCCCGCCCCCCCCCCCCCCAAGACTTACCAAAACTCCCTGGTGGTCCAGCGGGGTCAGGACGCCATTCCTGAACTCCTTTGCAAGGAGCACGTGACATCGGCGTCACGTGATTCCCCTCGGGTTCGCTCCCGGACCCCTCGTTGGGCCCAAAAGGCACTTTTGGCCAGCTTGGGGGGGTCAGGAGGCCCCTCCAAGCTCATGGAACTTTTGGCCAGCTTGGGGAGTTTTGGTAAGTCTTGGGGGGGGGGGGATTAAGGAGGGTGAGGGGTTTAAATTTTTATTTAGATCAACAATCGCGATTTCCAACATATTCAACATAGCTATGTTGAATAAGTTGGAAATCCGATCGTTTACACCTCATCCTTTTTTTAAGTTAAAAAAAAAAAAAGTTGCGTTTTCCATTTAAGTTCAAAACGAATGCACACCCCTACTGATTTGTATCCCTTATGGTGCCTTGGTGTTTTGTTGCCACTCTTTATCCCTTTATCAATACCTTGGGGATTTTACTCCTAGCTTTTCTGCTTTGTTTCCTCTTCATGGTACCTTAGGATGCTGATGATACTCTTGTGTTACTTTGTCTCTTGTGCTGCCTTGGATGGTTCATGCCACTATTGTTAGTAAGGGTGTGCATTCGTTTTCGCCGTATTGGCGATCCACAACGTATACTGCACTATTCGTAGTATTCGTGGGGAAGCGAAACGTATAGCGATTCCCCACGAATACACGAATATTCGCCGAATTATACAACCACCTAAATAAAAATTTAAACAACCCCCTTCTCCTGACCCCCCCCCCAAGACTTACCAAAACTCCCTGGTGGTCCAGCGGGGGGTCCGGCAGCCATTCCCTGCACTCACACCCTCGGTGCCGGGTTCATCATGGCGCCGATAGCCTTTGTCACAGGGGCTACCGGTGTCATTGGTCAGCCCCTGTCACATGGCCATCGGTGCCATCTTGTGCTCCTACCATGTGACAGGGGCTGACCAATGGCACTGGTAGCCCCTGTGACATAATATGGGCAAAGGCTATCGGTGCCATTTTGAGTCCTGGCATCGGACGGCCGGAGTGCAGGAGGTCTCTCAGGGACCCCTGTTGGACCCCCAGGGACTTTTGGCCAGCTTGGGGGGGGCCTCCTGACCCCCACAAGACTTGCCAAAAGTCCAGCGGGGGTCCGGGAGCCACCTCCTACATGCCAGCCGTCCGATGCCAGGACTCAAAATGGCACCGATCGCCTTTGCCCTCACTATGTCACAGGTACCGAAGGTCGGCCCCTGTGACATAATGAGGGAAAGGCGATCAGCACCATTTTGAATACTGGCAGTAGATCGCATTTGCTCTCACTATGTCACAGGGGCCGACCGTCGGTACCTGTGACATAGTGAGGGCAAAGGCGATCCACGCCATTTTGAGTCCTGGCATCGGACGAATGGCATGTAGGAAGTCGCTCCCGGACCCCCGCTGGACTTTTAGCAAGTCTTGTGGGGGTCAGGATGCCCTCCCAAGCTGGCCAAAAGTCCCTGGGGGTCCCGGAGCGACCTCCTGCACTCCGGCCGTCCGATGCCAGGACTCAAAATGGCACCAATAGCCTTTGCCCATACTATGTCACCGGGGCTACCGGTGCCATTGGTCAGCCCCTGTCACATGGTAGGAGCACAAGATGGCGCCGGTGATCATGTGACAGGGGCTGACCAATGGCACCGGTAGCCCCTGTGACACAGGCTATCGGTGCCATGATAAAACCAGTACCAAGGGTGTGAGAGTGCAGGGGAAGGCTTCTGGACTCCCCGCTGGACCACCAGGGAGTTTTGGTAAGTCTTGGGGGGGGGGGGGGGGTCAGGAGGATGGGGGGTTGTAGTTAATTTTTATTTTAGCTGGGACACGAATATAAATCGCTGTATTAACGCATTGGGGCGCCATACGGCCCAATGCAACACATTTGCTCCCCGACGAATCCGAATCACGAATGCAATGTATGGCATCCCTCTGCACATCCCTAATTGTTGGTGCCTTCTTTTGAAGCCTTGGGGTATTATTCTCATGCTTGCTTCTCTCGTGCTCCTCTCATAATGCCTTGAAGGCGCCCTACCACTGCTGGCACCCTGTTGAGCCTTTATGATGCCTTAGACCAGGGTTGTCCAATGTATGGCCCACAGCCAGAATGTAACCCGCCAAACCTTTGTAACCAGCCCGCAGATCGGGTGCTAGGGAGGGGTGCGGGGACTATCGGGAAGAGGATCGGGTATAAGGGAAAATTCCCTTCCATATCTAGCAGCCATTAAAGCAGCATTCCCAAATGGTGGGTTGCGACCCCAAATGGAGTCACAGAATTCTCATTTGGGGTCGTAGCTGCCTTCCAGTGGTAAAAAAAAACCCTCTTCAATTTGAAAAAAAAAACCCCACTCCCTGGAAAACAAGCCCCTGCATTCTGAGCCATGTGCTGCAACAGCAGGATGCTGTGTAGCAGAAAAGGCCCCGACGCCGGTAGAGGAAGGCCAAGTAAACCTTTGATTGCCTTTGCCACTGGCACCGATCGAGCTGGGACTTAGCAGGTGGGAGGTGAGGGGGTAGAATTGGGGATCTGAGGGTGGGGAGTACGAGGGGAGAGGGCAGTGTGTGTGTGAGCGAGGTGTAGATGTGCTGGACCTGAGTGGAGGAATTTGTGGGAGAGCTGGAGATGTGTTGGACCTGAGGACAAGGACACACACACCACACACAAGAAGCAGCAGCATAAGTTGGGGAACATAGAGAGAGAGAGAAAGTGCAGAAGCTGCTTGAGGAGGGAATCAGAAAAAAAAATGTGTATAATCTCAGGTGAACAGTGAGAGACAGACAGAGAGAGAAACTGCTGCAAAAGGGAAAGAGAAGCTGGAGGAGGGGTAGAGAGAGAAAGAGAGAAAGAAGCTGCATGAGGAGAGAGAGACACACACTTGCATGTAGCAGCTGCCTAAGGAGGGAGACAGAGAGAGCAGAAACCGCTTGAGGAGGGAATCAGATGCTGTATGATCAGATGAACAGTGAGAGAGAGACAGAGAGAAACTGCTGCAAAAGAGAGAGAAAGAAGCTGGAGGAGGGGAGGGAGAGGCGTGCACACATACACAAGCTTCTGCATGGAGGAAGGAGGGAGAGAAAGGGAAAGAAGCTAGAGGAAGGGGGCAGTGAGAGAGAGAGAGAGAGAAGCTAGAGGAGCTGCATAAAAAGGAGACACAGAGAAGTTGCCTGAGGAGATGGGCAGAGGGAGAGAGTTAAAGTCTGTTTTAGTCCATTTCAGCTTTTACAGACACCTGTTGTAAATATTGACAGCAAAAATGGTGGCATCTGTGAGTAGAAGTACTGGAAGTAAAAAAACATAAAGTTGATGTCAAAAAAAGCGTATTCAAAAGTTCGTGGATGGATGATTTTTTCATGGTGGAACATGTAGGTAAAGGTTTGTGCTTGATTTGCCAAAAAATAATTGCTGTTTAAAAGGAGTACAACAAAAAGTGACATTACACTACAAAGCATGCAAGTAAATTCAACAGCCTCGTTGGTCAACCATGAACTGATCACATCAACTTGTTGAAACAAAGCATCGATAGCCAATAGTCTTTGCTTAAAGTATCCAATCAGAGTTCCGAAGCAGCAACAAAGGTCAGCTTTTTAATAGCAGAAACCATACCCAAGAGAGGAAAACCAAAGGAATGCTTGGAGATGTTTATGGATATGGTTTGCCCGGTTAAGAAGTCTGTAGTGCAAAATGTCAGCCTTTCTCTTCAGACTATTGCTAGAAGAGTTGATGACCTGGCAACAAACATTCAAGAGACTTTGATAAAGAGACTTGATACTTATTAGTTTTACAGCTTAGCATTTGAGATCACAGACATAAGTGACACAGCTCAACTGGCAATATTTGTAAGAGGAGTTACAGAAATGTTTTCCCTTGTCAAGGAACTGCTTGATATCTGTGCTATGAAGGGCATGAGAACAAGATAGGAGATAATTGATAAAGTCAAGCAGGTAATGGAGAAGTTCAATCTGTGTGAGAAGAAGCTGATTGGCATAAAAACAGATTAAGCACCAGCCATGGCAGGGAAGCGGAACAGATTTGCGACCTTGTTGGAGTAATCAGTGCCACAGGAAGTCGTCATACACCACTGCATCATTCACCAGGAAAACATGAGTGCCAACAAACTGGAAATGAAGAATGTGATGGAAAAAGTATTAAGTGTAAACTTTATTCGATCCAGATGTCTGAATCACAGGGAGTTTAAATCTTTTCTGGCAGAAGTGGGCTCAGATCATGATGATGTGATTTATTTCAGCCAAGTTTGATGGCTCAGCAGGTCAGGAACGCTATCCAGATTCTGGAGTTTACTTGATGAAATAAAGACATCCATGGCCAACAAAGGGAAGGATAAAATTTTCCTAGATGATAATTCATGGGTGAGTGACTTGGTATTTCTGGTTGATATGACCAAATATATGGCAGACTTGAATGTGAAACTTCAAGGAAAAAATTAGTTGGTGCACAAATTGTACAAACATGTCATTACATTGATTGAGAAATTGGAGCTTATTCATTCACTGTTGATTCTGAAGAAAGTTGTACACTTGACAGTCCTTTCCACTGGGCCTACTGACACAGTGCAATATAAGAAGTACTCAGAATTAGTTGTCATACTGGTTGATGACTTCAAATAAAGGTTTCAGAAAACACACTAATGTCATGAAACTACTGAGTAATCCATTTCAAACTGATCCGAAAGACTGTGCTGATAAATACCAGATGGAACTCATTGACAATAAGAATGACAGTGACTTGAAGAGAGCTTTTACTAAGCATGATCTGAGATTCTACAGTTCTTAAGTTTCACCACACAGGTTCCCCAATCTGTCACAAGATGCCAAGAAGTTCATTGCTTTGCTAGGTAGCACCTACTGCTGTGAACAATTGTTTTCAAGAATAAAAAAACACACAAAAAAAGTCACAGTCTCTGCTTACATCATTAACAGCATCATTGTGCATTGCAAGCTCTACAGTTGGAGCTGACAGACTACTTGTGTAAACAAAAGCCATGTCAGATTTCTCATGGAACTTGATTAGCTTATGATGCTGTGTCTTTATGACATGAGAGGCTTTGGTTAACTTTTTAGAATCTAAATTTTAGACTAGAGTAGACTGTTGGAATACACTGGTCTAAAAATTTTCTCAAGTTGTAATTTTGTATTTTTAATAATAGCAATATTGTTAATCTGGCCCGCAAGCTGGTCAACAATTGTTTATGTGCCCCCCCCCCCCCAACCAAAAGGTTGGACAACACTGCCTTAGACTATTCATACCACTTTTGTGCCATTTTGCCACAGTCTATAAGCTTTGGAGTTCTTTCCCCATTTTGATGAATTGATGAGAAAACCTCATTTCTGGAGTACAAAGCAGGGTATAGTGCTTCCTCCATTGATTTTAATAGTAAATAAATGAAAGAATATAGCAAATCAATTATTTTCTTTTCTTTTGAAATGAACCAAACAAATGGAGGTGATCTACAAAACAAATGAATGAATCAAAATGAACATTCTTCCTCTGCACATCCCTACCAAGTAATGACCATCTACAGACTGTGCCAGAGAATACAGATGAACTGAAGTTATGTCTAAGAGAAGAAAAAGCTCATATAAATGAAAGCAATGGGATTGAAAATTCAGAAAGGGAATTCCTTTCTTAGAAATGGAGAAAGCCTCACTAAGAAGAACATCAGTTGTATTTCTGGTGTGTAAGGTTTGTTTTGATTTAACATCAATTATTTATTTATTTATTTATTCATTCATTCATTCATTCATTCATCTATTTATTTATTTACAATCAATTATAGCCCCTACTTTCTCAGAATCAAGGCAGGGAAAATGTACATTAATAAAATCACATATATTCTGATGTGTTGCACCCATCGGTTGCAGATGGCTGCGACCTCTCATGCTCACCTCTTTTTTCGCTGCACCATCAATTCTGGGAAGAATGGCGGCCTCCGCCAGTGAACGCCGACCTTCCTGGCATCCCCAGGACAGCGTGGGTGATGCCGACTGTCATCTTGTTGCTGAAGTTACCTAGAGCGCGCGCGCACACAGGCCATCTTTAATACATGTCATGGCGGGAACCAAGGGGGCGTCCCCTCTGCATGACATCACTGCCTCGCTGAATTTAAGCTGACTGGCCCTACACTTAGACGAGCTAGCAAGGAGTTTCCTCGTTGCTAAATCCTTTTCATTGGACTTCCGGTTCCAGTTCCTGGCTTGCTGTGTGAACACTGTGAGTACCCGCTACTCGGGGCTATTCCGCATTCCTAGGCTATCTGCTCCTCGGAGGGCCTTCCTGCCTTTGAACTCCTGTTTGTTCTTCTCTTCAGGACTTCCTCTGGAACTACATCTTGTGTGTACTTCTACTCTATCAAGCCTTGCTGGATTACCTGCGGTGTACCCCGTGTCCTCCTTAGCAGGATTCACTTCACCATACCCTACGCTGTAGACTACTGCCTCGACTTCATCAGGAACCTTCTGAGCTTCCAGACCTCTGACTATCTCAGCATCACCACCTTTGTACAGTGATCCTTGGCATACCTTGCGCTGCGGGCCACCTCTGGATCTGCACACCTGAGGTAATTGCTGCTACTGAGAAGGCTGCCTGGCGTACCTTGCTCTGCAGACCACTACCGGATATCTACATCTGAGATATCACCTTGGGCATACCCCTTTATCAAGAACTGTGTCTCAATTGCAGTCCCCGCTCCATGGATTCTGCTCTTTCTTCTCATTAATAAAGTATCTCTTACAACAGTATCCTAAGCCTCTGAGCGTGCCTACCGACAGTGAGGCCCACATGGCTCCTCCCTGTGGGCGAAGTCATCTTTCACCTCAACCCAGGGTTCATATCCATACTAAAACATAACATGATGATTTTGCAGGATTTGGAAGACCTGTCTTTCAGACTGTTAAAACATTTTGGGCCGGATTTTATAAATTAGCGCGATCGCGTACTTTTGTTCGCGCACCAGGCGTGAACAAGAGTACGCGGGATTTTAATAGATACACGTGTAGTCGCATGTATCCATTAAAATCCGGGGTCGGCGTACGCAAGGCTGCCCAAAATCGACAGCCTGCGCGCGCCGAGCTGTGCAGCCTGCCTCCGTTCCCTCCGAGGCCGCTCCGAAATTGGAGCGGCCTCGGAGGGAACTTTCCTTCCACCCCCCGCACCTTCCCTTCCCTTCCCCTACCTAACCCACCCCCCCGGCCCTATCTAAACCCCCCCCCTACCTTTGTCGGCAAAGTTACGCCTGCTGGAAGCAGGCGTAACTTTACGCGCGTCGGCCGGCTGCCCCACTCCGAGTTCCGGTCCCGGGGGGCTGGTCCGGAGACCGCGGCCACGCCCCAGGAACGCCCCCAGGCCAAAACCACACCCACGGCGCCGCCCCCGAAACGCCGCATCACGTGCGACACGCCCCCAAAACGCCGCGTCACTGCCGGCACGCCCCCGACACGCCCCCGACACGCCCCTCCATGCAAGCCCCGGGATTTACGCGCGTCCCGGGGCTTGCACACGCCGCCGAGCCAATGCAAAATAGGCTCGGCGCGCGCAGGGGGGGTTTGGGGTAGGTTTTCGGGGGGTATGCGCGTACCCCTTTGAAAATCTACCCGTTTGCATTCCCATTTGCAGGTACAACTGGAAAAGGAGGGGTTGAAGCAGGCAATTATACAGGCTGGAGAGAGGAAATGAGTTGTTTCTGACATGGTTGAGCAGCCATCCCATTGTGTAAAGGGGGAGGCCACAACAGCATGTTTAATATGTGATTCTTGCTCTTTTATGGACCAGAATGCTGCCGTCCTACTGAGCACTTCACCAGTAATTAAGGATTGAATTTCAGGATTACCTGAGGAGCAAGGCTTCAATGGCCCTGCATCCACAACAGTTGAATACTGCAGTTGCATGATACATTACCTATTGAGCCTTGAGAAATTGATACTTAGCAGTTGAGGGCATGGTCACGCTATGGGTATTTGAGAATATGTTTAGTTATTGAACTGTTGTATGCAATTTACTTGTGCTACAGTTATATCCATCCAAAAAAATCTTCTTTTTGAATAATAGTGTGTCATAGAGTTTCTTTCACAGGTCCAATTAGTAAAACTGGGAAGGGGGGGGGGAGGGTTGTCTGGAGTGAGAAATTATATAGGCTGGAGAGGGAAGATGAGTTGCACATGACGTGGTTGCATATGTATACTTTGAAATTTTTATATACCATTTTGTAGGAATAATATAGGTTAGTTAATATGAATTTTAATTGCTATTTTCATTGTATAACGATTGTATTGCTTATATGTAAATCACCTTGCTTTCATGAAAAGGGACATCTCTAAATATAATTATAAAATAGAATAAAAAATAAATTATATAATTCAATAAGAATGGAACAAATGTAGATTATATCTAGTGGTGAAAAAGCATCTAACATTGTTTCAAAATCTGGAAACCCTGAGGCTTACATTCAGTGCTACTTAGCCTAGATTTATCAAAATGCACTAAATATTGCCTATGATAGAAAAAGGGGTGTGTTTTATGGTAATAGGCACTTTATTGCAATAATACCTACCACAAATTGTGATAACATTTTTGCACTTTCAGATAAGTGCCAGAATGTGATATTTCCTACATACAACCACCGGAGAGAAAAAGGGGGGGGGGGGGGGGGGGGGGGGGGGGGGGGAAGAGAGAGAGAGAAAGAGAGAGAACCTAGCTGTAATGCCCTCACACTAGATAGGTATTTCTATTCCTATGGGAGGCCCATCTAGTAACTCGAGGTGAGGTTTAGGTATTAGTGTAGGGGTTAGGGACCAGTTTGACATTCAAAGTGAGACGTACGAACAAGGGTCATCAAATCTTCCCTAGAGAGCACTGTTCTGTTCGCACGTCTCACTTTGAATGTCAAAGTGGCCCCTAACCCCTACACTACTACCTAAACCTCACCTTGAGTTACTAGGTGGGCCTCCCATAGGGATATAAATACCTATCTAGTGTGCGGGCATTACGGCTAGGTTCTCTCTCTCTCTCCCTCTCATTCCTGGGAGCTTCAAACTACCAAAACCAGCCTGCACAACAAACTACCTTAATGCATGCAAAAACACCTTATAGCATTTTGATAAATGAGGGGGTAAGGGGGTTATTTTCTAAGGACTTATCACGTGCATTAGGACATTACCATCTTTTTGCGGTGGTAACATAAAAATTAGGGGGAGGGGAGGAGTCGGTGCGGAGATAGGGAGGAGTCAGTGGCGGCACTGCTGCCGGCGATAATGTTTCGAACACTATCGCCGGCAGTAGCATGGGGAATAGCACCACCTTTTATGGTGGCGCTATGCTCGCAATAGCCTGCAGCCGGCCGCACTGCGGCTGGCGAAATCCCACCACCGTGTTTTGGTCGGCTGCAGGATATCACCCCGCCCACCCCCTCCTTCGGCCCCCTGCCCCCTTTAGCACAGGCTTCATCATTCCGCATGGAATGATGAAGCCTGGCCCAAAAAAGAACTTATCCATCTAAGTGGCAGTGGCTGAATATCCGGTCCCATTCAGTGGCTGCCAGTTAGCTTTAAATATCTACCGCCCTGTATTAACTCCTTTCTTGCAACTCTGCTAGGACACAGATATTCAGAGTTTCAACATTTTAAATTCTATAGGTACTTAGCAGATTTTGTGTTACAAGACATTTTGAAAAGTGATAACTTTTACTGGTAAGATATAGTTAGTGTTACTTTTTACAACCAATTACAGCCGCAGTGGACACAAAAGACTGAAAGGGAAAGAAATATGATGAGCTCAAGAGCTTGATAAGGCCAATTATAGCATGATGCCTGATTGTTAGAGGATCAAAGTCCTATTTAATTTACTTAGATGAGGCCATAATTGTATTTGAAATCAATCTTTTATTTATTTTTATCTCCAAAATTTGATTGACCATCATTATTTCCAATATTCAAAGACAGAATAATACAACACAGAAATAATTCACATTATACAGTACATACATAAAACCCCTTTCCCATGAAACCAGGATATAACATACAGAAATGCAAGCTGTTCATTATATGGAATCCATAAAATATCCTGGCAAAGAAAAGAACATCAAGAATATATAAAAAAAAAAAAATAACAACATAGTCCCAAACATATTTTTCTCCCCATCAGTCCAAACTTAAAAAATATTATATTGAAAGAGCTACATTAAAAATGGCTATCAAGAGGTTTTAGCCAACCTTACATCCCATCCCAAAGAATGAGTTCATTCTTTAGATACCCATTTTATTCATATATTTACTTTTTTCTTTCTTACTGGGAAATCATATCACTAAATAATTTTGCCAAAATCCAAACTATGATTACATAGCAACTGCTTCATTTATTGCACTCCATTTGTGACTCTAGGGTGAAATGTTATGTCAAAAGCCTGAAGTACCACTGGAAATTTTTCTATTTCTAAACTAGTCCCTAGTGCAATGCTTCCATTATTCCACTCTTAAATGAAAAGCAATTGTAAATTACAATTGACAAGTTATCTCCCTTGTTTGTTGTTTTCCCTACTACTGTAGTTTCAAGAGGGCATTTGCTCACAGATTTTCAGAGATTGCCAAGTTAAAACTATGAGAAACAACTATGAAATTGTATGGAATTAAAGTGTTCCTGGAGTTATTATAGGAAGCAAGAATTCTATAAATTTAGTGTATTCCCATTTCTAGGAAGATAAAGGCTACATATTTTTCATTTTTTCTACCTGATGAAAGACTTTATCGACCTTTGCATCCATTTACATAATAATTATTTGAATAGAAATAGTATAACAAAAAAGTTGCTGCAGCTGATTTTGTAGATGAGGATTTAATTTTCATTTTAATATTAACAATAATAATCAACATAGCATCTTTAGATTTTAGGGTATCTCTTTCATAAAATATGAAGGTTTACACAATATGATGCACAGGAATATATCTACATTAGTTTGACAGTTCACTAGTACCAGTGAGTTGCTCCAAACTAGGGGTATGCACAGAAATTTTAGTTTTGAATTTTATATAAATGATATATCTATAGATATATCTATACCTTTCTGTTATGCTCGATGGACGGGAGTGCCAGGAGGCACTCCTAAGCATGGGACAAGATGTGTGCCCCTGCTGTGAGACTAGTCCCTTTGGGTAGAGATGAGGAATCTGGAGGGCCAGAGCCTCCGCTGGACCTGCACACCCCGGAAAGATCACCAACGCTATGGTGGTATCTGAACGGTCCTCCCACCATTCCCAGCCCTTTCGGACCTGCTGCAGGGAGCAGCAGAGGCGGCAGGTTGGGCAGAGGTCAGAAATAGCTGAAGACCTTGGAACAGATGAGACCTTGGAACTTGGAACAGACGAGACGGGTCTTGGAACTTGGAACAGACAAGACAGGAGAGCACAGTCTCTCAGGTGCCCTACACAGCCCGTAGGCTGGTCACGAACCACACTGTCCTCCAAGCACCCTACACTAGGGATGTGAATCGTTTTTTAACGATTTAAATTATCTTCCGATAAATTTAAAATTGTCATTAATCGGTAAGGGACTCGATACAATAGGAATTCCCTTGATTTATCGTGAAAAATCGTTAAATCGAATATGGGAATTATTTGGGGGGAGGGCGGGAAAACCGGCACACCAAAACAACACCTAAACCAACCCCAACCCTTTAAAACCAATCCTTTACCCTCCCCCACCCCCCGAACCCTCCCAAAATGTTAAATTACCTGGTGGTCCAGTGGGGGGGGGGGGTGTCCCGGCGCGATCTCCCGCTCTCGGTCCATCGGCGCCATTTTGGCTACCACTGATAAAAATGGCGCCGATGGCCCGATAAAAAAACACACACCCCGACCCTTTACAAATTACCCCTTTGCTTCTCCCACCCTCCCGACCCCCCAAAAAACCTTATACATGTACCTGGTGGTCTAGCGGGGGGTCCGGGAGCCATCCCTTCAATCATACCCTCGGTGCCGGTGCCGGTGCTGGACTGGTTTCAAAATGGTGCCGATCGCCTTTGCCCTCACTTTGTCACAGGGAGCGACCATCGCTCCCTGTGACATGGTGAGGGCAAAGGCGATCGGTGCCATTTTGAAACCAGTCCAGCACCGGCACCGAGGGTATGATTGAAGGGATGGCTCCCGGACCCCCTGCTAGACCACCAGGTACATGTAAAACCTGTACATGTAAAACATGTACATGTACATGTTTTACATGTACATGTAAAACATGTTTTACATGTACATGTAAACCAGGTACATGTAAAACCAGGTACATGTAAAACCAGGTACATGTAAAACATGTAGACCTGCATGATGATTCACAAGGCCCTTCACAACATCTCCCCACTCAACCTAACTTTCCAGCTTCAACTATACTCTTCTAACAAACCAACCAGAACGGCATACCAGAATAGAATGATCACACAACCTGCAAAATCTACCCTGAGAAAACGTGCTCTATCCACAGCGGGCCCGTCTCTCTGGAACTCACTACCACCAGACCTCCGTCTTGAACCATGCCACATTACTTTCAAGGCGAAACTCAAAACTTGGCTATTCCATCAAGCTTTCCCAGAGAGCTAATAGCAATAAGAACAAACATCCAGCCTTGCCTTGCAGCAATGTAATGTTCATCTTGCTTCAGTTACATGTACCAAGTTATTTCCTAAGTTTATTTCAGTTGTTTTAAATTAGATTGTACTTTATTATAGTTTATTCGATATGTTCCATGTTCCATGTATGTTCCATGTAAACCGCCTTCCCGGCGATAGTTTTCTCTGTTAATTGTGAACCGGAGTGATATGTATTGTATACAGGAACTTCCGGTATATAAAAACCTAAAAATAAATAAATAAATAAATAAAAGGTTTTTTTGGGGGGTTGGGAGGGTGGGAAAAGCAAAGGGGTAATTTGTAAAGGGTCGGGATGGTTTTTTTTTTTATCGGGCCATCGGCGCCATTTTTATCAGTGGTAGCCAAAATGGCACCGATGGCCCGAGAGCGGGAGATCGCGCCGGGACACCCCCCCCCCCCCACTGGACCACCAGGTAATTTAACATTTTGGGGGGGGTTCGGGAGGGTGGGAGAGCAAAGGGATCATTTGTAAAGTGTCGGGGTGGGGTTTTTTTATCTGCTCAGGCCTCACTAAAAAATTAACGATGTGAATTGGAATCGGAACCGATTCCAATTCACATCTCTAACGATCCAATTTTTTTCTCCCACCATCCGAACCTGATCGTTAAAACGATCGAGCACACGATTCACATCTCTACCCTACACAGCCCAAAGGCTGGTCACAAACCACAAGGGGAGCGGGCATGCTCAGGACGAGACATAAGGAAGGGCTGAGCAACCCCCAGGATCCTCTGAGGTCAGAATAGGAGAACTTGAGGGTCGGAGCCTCAACAATAAAAACAGGAACCTTCAGAAGCAAGGGGACTCAGAACCTGGGTCATCAGGAGTGGAACATCAGAAGTGGAACATCAGGATACTGCAGATATCATCAGGATCAAGATAGGAAGACATCAAGGAAGCCAGGCAGGAACAAGTCAGAAAAGTCCTAGGGAGGATTGATCCCTTGCCAAGGCAAAGACAGACTGAGCGAAGAGTCCTTAAATAGGCAGAAGAGGCAACTCCCTGGGAGGAGCTCCATAAGAGCTGCACCTGCACTGGCCCTTTAAATCAGAGGAGAAGCCACGGGTCCGCCACTAAGGAGAAAGGGGCAGGTCCCTGGACAGTGGCCATGCTGCCACTGAGCAGACGGAGCAGGGCTGGGCCGAGGAAACAGGCCCCGATGCACAAGGCAGTTCTCCTGCTGCTTGAAGGAGGAGGGAGAGCAGTTCCAGCCATGTAGGGCAGTCTGGGGATGTGGCCTCCAGGCCGCGGAGCCAGACAGCAGTGTTGGTGGCTTCTTGCCGTATTGGGAAAGCCCGGCACGGCTCCTGCCATGCTGGCAAGATGGCAGCCGGACTGTTGGAGCACCTGACGTCGGCAGCCCCAGGCAAGGCTCGGCAGCGCATGCAAGCCCCGGGACGCGCGTATGTCCCAGGGCTTGCAAAAAGGGGCGGTTCGGGGGCATGGCCAGGGGGCATGGTGTCAATCGGGTGTGTTCGGGGGGGTGGCGGCAGTCTGGGGCGGTCCGGGGGCATGGCCGAGTACCCCAACACAGCGGCCTGTGTCGGGGCCTGCCGCGCCAGCAGACATTCGGTGCGCAAAAGTTACGACTGCCCAGAGGCAGGCATAACTTCCTGGATAAAGGTTAGGAGGGGGATTTAGGTAGGGCTGGGGGGTGGGTTAGATAGGGGAAGGGAGGGGAAGGTGGGGGGAGGTGGAAGGAAAGTTCCCTCCGAGGCTGCTCAGATTTCGTAGCGGCCTCAGAGGGAACGGGCAGCATGCGCAGGGCTCGGCTCACGCAAGGTGCAGAAATGTGCACCCCCTTGCATGCGCTGACCCCGGATTTTAAAAGCTAAGCGCGTATTTATTGAAATCCGGTGTACTTTTGTTCGCGCCTGGTGCGTGAACAAAAGTACGTGCTCGCGCTTTTTTTTTAAAATGGACCCCACAGTTTTTTGGCATCAAACTAAACCTAGCCCCACATACAAAATGTCTGTAATATACCATCATCTACTGTGATCACTTTCCAATCGCAGCCCCCTCACCCCAACCCTCAGGGCAGCTCCTGCTACCTCCCAGTATTGGCTGCCTGTAGCCAAACTCTGGCTTCCGAAGCTGCTCTAGTGGACCATTGCTATGCTCCAAAACCTTCCTTCCAAGTCTCAAATGGAGAGGTCCAATAACAAGGAGGGTAATCATACTGAACTGCCACTGTCTGGGGCTTATATCTCCCCTCCCCCCAAATATGAACAGAGCAACCTTTCCACAAATGAATATGTAAAATATGAAAGTTTCCCAGGGCTTGGGTCAACTGCCACTGCAATAATACAATCTCTCTAAATATAGATCCTCACCAAATGAGCATAATCAAGACCATACAATGAAATTCACCCGGTGTATAATTTTTACAAAATGTTTTTTACATATAGGTGACCCTCTATATACCACCTTGGCGCTGTTGATAACAACAATTCTGTATACCAATTTCTTCTTTCTAAAAAATTTTTTAGAGAGCAGGAGATGGTTTCATATATTTTATAACACCATCCAGGTGTCAATGTTTTTTCCTTTAATCATTAACACACCTTCCGCCTCCAATTGTTTATTTTAAATTTTTATATTAAATGCCAAGCTGGGTTACAGAGCGTAAACCCTTTATTTTTAATCACTGTTTGTGTTCCATTATTAAAAATTTTTTTTTTACTGTGTCTAGCACTTTTTTATTTTTATAAGCCGTCCCGGGACCAACTGCAAAGTACTTAGCTTTCTAGCGAATGTCTTTTTTACTCCCGACTTGCGCAAGTTTCGACGTTTGCAAGTTGCTGTCTTCCTCAGGGTTTGTTTGTTCCTTAATGAATAATTTTCTTTGTAGAACTGGTATCCAATTTCTCCGGTGCTCTATTGAGCACAAACATACCCTGGGGTATGTAACCCAGCTTGGCATTTAATATAAAAATTTAAAATAAACAATTGGAGGCGGAAGGTGTGTTAATGATTAAAGGAAAAAACATTGACACCTGGATGGTGTTATAAAATATATGAAACCATCTCCTGCTCTCTAAAAAATGTTTTAGAAAGAAGAAATTGGTATACAGAATTGTTGTTATCAACAGCGCCAAGGTGGTATATAGAGGGTCACCTATATGTAAAAAACATTTTGTAAAAATTATACACCGGGTGAATTTCACTGCAATAATACAAGCAGCACAAAATATGTCAGAAAAAAAGGGGAGGGATGGTAGGAATGAAAAGCTGAGGAAGGAAAAGAGAAAATAATCTAAGGTATGCAGGGAGGAAGGAAAATTAAAGGGAAGGAGGATCCAAATACAGAGTTCGGTGAGAAATGAAACCGTTTAAACCCCTGATGGATTTTGAAAGTTCCATGGGAGAACAGTTGGGAAAGGTAGGGAGTAGAAGGAAAGACCAGGAAGATGTGAGGGTGCAAGGTCATTCCTGATCTCATGTCCTTCCCCACCCACTGCTCTTCTAAAAGTGGACATATGTCCACTCCCCATCACAAACTTGGGAGGAGAGGGGGGTGAATGAAGAAGCCCTGCACATAGCCATGTTATTGGCAGCAGGCTAGGACAGGGCCCTTCTTGACAGTTACTTATCTGAAGAAAAGTAATTATTGCGCAGTACTGAGACAGCTGTTTGTTATTTTGTAGTGAGGGAAAGGAAAATGATTTGCAGATATGCTTTGATTTTTCTTTTATTTCAAGTTAGATGAATAATATTAAAAGCAGTATTAAAATAATTTAGTTAAGGGAAGTTTCAGAATATTTGCAGCAATTTTATTTAGAGGAGAAAGAATATTATTTATTTTTGTGAGATTCATGTCTCATTTATTTTTTGACATTCATCTCCAGAAAGCAAGTTGATCTTAGACCCACGCAAAGTGATAGTAACATTTTCCCAAGTATCAGCCACTGTTTCATTATAGTAACATAGTAACATAGTAATGATGGCAGAAAAAGACCAAAATGGTCCATCTAGTCTGCCCAGCAAGCTTCCCAAGGTAGTAACTGCTGCTCCGTGCAGGTTACCCCCATGTTTCTCTTAAGGATAGTAACTGCCACTCTGTACCAGTTACCGGTAAGCTTTTTTATTTATTCCCATCCTCTAGCCTTTTAGGGATCCACAGTGTTTATCCCATGCCCCTTTGAAATCCTTCACAGTTTTAGTCTTCACCACTTCCTCCGGAAGGGCATTCCAGGCATCCACCACCCTCTCAGTGAAGAAATATTTCCTGACATTGGTTCTAAGTCTTCTTCCCTGGAATTTCAAATCTTGATCCCTAGTTCTACTAAATTGTTTCCAATGGAAAAGGTTTGTTGATGACCATGGATTATTAAAACCTTTCAAGTATCTGAAGGTCTGTATCATATCACTCCTGCTCCTCCTCTCCTCCAGGGTATACATATTCAGGTTCTTTAACCTCTCCTCATAAGTCATTCGATGGAGACCACCCACCATTTTGGTCACCCTTCTCTGGACCGCCTCCAACCTGTCTCTGTCTCCTTTGGGATACGGTCTCCAGAACTGAGCACAGTACTCCAGGTGAGGCCTCACAAAGGACCTGTACAAGGGGATTATCACTTCCATTTTCTTACTAGATATTCCTCTCTCTATGTAGCCCAGCATTCATCTGGGTTTGGCTATCAGCTTGTCATACTACTTCATCGACTTCAGGCCGTTAGACACTATCACCCCAAGGTCTCTCTCCTGCTCTGTGCATATCAGCCCTTCACCCCCCAATGCATATAGTTCTTTCAGATTACCACACTCCAGATGCATGACTCCACATTTCTTGGCATTGAATCCCAGCTACCATATCTTCGACCACTCTTCCAGCTTCCTTAAATCCCGTCTCATTCTCTGTACTCCTTCCGGCATGTCCACTCTGTTGCAAATCTTAGTATCATCCGCAAATAGACAAACTTTACTTTCTATCCCTTCCGCAATGTCGCTCATGAAGATGTTAAACAGAACCAGTCCCAACACCAATCCCTGTGGCAATGGCAGAGATGTTCATCTAAAGGATTAAAAAATTATGTGAGATTATACTGAGAATTTATGCTAATATTTTGGCCAGAATTTAGGAGGCAATTTTAAAGTTTTCTTGAACTGAAATGAGATATAGAGTGCGATAGTGGTTTTCTCTGACAACTTACAAAAAGCTAATTTTTCTTACTTTTACAACTTTAATATTTTTGTTTCTTTTACTGTAATTCCATATGTTTCTGTTTTCTCAAAATATGAGAATTTAGATGCATGAAGTAAATGTGCATGCACTGATTCTGCTATTTTGCTTGCAATAGTAATATAGTGTGTTTATTTTATTTTATGTAACTTTCATTTCTTCTCCTCTCCATCCATGAGAGGGGAGAGAAAAGGCTGGAGGGTTTGTTGTGGTCAGTGCATGCTATACATGCTCATTTTAATTCACACAGCTGAGAGATGGAGTTATTTATATGGCCCCTCCTATAAGTGGTGGTTTACACAGATGCAATGATAAAGAACTAAACTTGCATCTCTCACCATATACTTGCTACAGCTTGCTTCTTGGTCCAAAACATGAAGATGTGGCCACAGATCCAAATTAACTTTGGCTGGCTCACTCCATTCTATTCAGATCATCCTTCTTCTCTTACATGGTATACTTACAACAGCCTGTTGAACAAACTCATATACATATCTATCTATCTATACACAACACAGAGATAAAAAATGAAACCTACTTATATACCAAGAGGTGTTGCTGATGAGAACCCGAGTTGTAGTCACAGTCTGGAAGAGCTTTAAGAAACCGAGAGGAGTTAGACTGGTGGTTAGAGCTGTAAGCTGTGACCCAGGGAAGCCAGGGCTCCAATCCTGTTGATATTCTTTGTGACATTTGGCAATTCGCTTCACCCCATATTGTCCCAGGTACAAATGTAGGTTTCCTTTTACTAAGCATTTTTTCCAATGAGAGAAAACCTTTAGTAAAGAGGCCTCCCTAAATTGTCAAGAAAAAGGACAAGGAAATGTCTTGAATGTAATCTGCTTTGAATTGACTGACCAGTCTTAAAAGCTGGAATAAAAATACAAAATTTAATTAACTGCGATATCCTAAAATTGTCTTGTGCCAAGTATCTTTCCTTATTTGTCTACTCCTCCACTATTTCCTCTATTTCACTCTCATCAGTTTACTAATCCTCTATCTCCTTGCTCATTCTTTGCTTCTCTGCATCCTCCTCTTTCTTCCTCTACTTCCTTATCTGCTTCTTTCTCTCTCTCAGCCTCTACTGTCTCCTGCTTTGCTCCTACCATCTCTGCTTCTTCTTCCCTATCAATCTTTGTCACCTCCTCTCTCTCTCTTCCTCCACTGCTTCTTCTGCCCTCTCCTTTATCTTCTCTATCAGGGCTACTTTCTGGGTTTGCCACTTTGACACAGTAGCTATTTTGCTCTGAATATCAATAGTAACTGC
Organism: Rhinatrema bivittatum; assembly: GCF_901001135.1. Lineage (NCBI taxonomy): Eukaryota > Metazoa > Chordata > Amphibia > Gymnophiona > Rhinatrematidae > Rhinatrema > Rhinatrema bivittatum. The sequence continues at coordinate 8,932 of NW_021820882.1, read as the reverse complement.
AATGGCATGGAAGCATTCGTGAAATTAATGGTAGTGGTGTGTACTACATGGTTGAAAAGCCACAGGATTGTGAGAATATCACCACTATCCCTCCTGCATTTCATCACCACTGACCCTGCTTCCTCCTCTATCCCAACTCAAATTTCATAAAAAAAAAAAAAAAACAAGAAAAGGAAAAAGTTAAAGAAATAAATATAATTTCAAAAAGAAATAAGAAACAAAAAAAATCCACAGAGACTACAGTCTGCAAAACATTATAAAAAATCCTTGTCTTTCTCTTTCTCTCCTGCCTTCTTCCGTGAACTTCTCATAAAACACCATGACCACTTCCTGGAGACAAAACATTTTGTATTACCTGTGACAAATCTTTACAAATAATAGGTGCTACTTTTTCTGATTTTACATTTCCATGCACAGTTTGAAAGCTTCCTATAATTGTCTATAGGGCCGATTTATTAAAAGTTTACACCTGTTTTTTCCCATACAAAACTTGCTTCAGATTTAGCAACAAAAAAATTCCTTTTTATCTTTCTTATAGTTGTCCAATGTTCTTCACCACATTCTCTAAATAAGCACCTCCTCTATGTTGGAGAGGCTGCAGCCTGACTGGTGCGTACTCACATAGCTGGTTGTCAGACAGCAGAGACCAAGCTGATTTGTAAATGCGATTTTTTGCTTACCCCAATTTTAGGCTTGCTGGGAATATGGAGATATATGGAAGTACAGTCTCTGATGGTATTAAAGCTCTCAGTATATAATGCTTGCATGCTGCCGTATAATCTCTGTGTTTTGTAAAATATACACCTTGTGTCTCTCAATGGAAAAGATAATTGGTGGAAATTGCTCTAATAGAGAAAATCAGATTATTTTTCTACAAGAGAATGTGGATAAATATGATAAGATTTGGGGAAAGTTTGGGGATTATATACATGGTCCTGAGTGACTCCCCTGATGTTCAAGCATTTTTTTTTTCAGCTGTTGTAAATAATACCTTAGCATAAACTGGAAAAAGAAGGAGGGACCATATAACTGACACCCTAGCAGAGTTACATTGTCTAACAATTGAACACAGAATTAAATACAAAACCATATGTATCATTCACAAACTAATTTATGATGAGAAATCAGACTGGTTGAACACAGCATTACGGGTACACACTCCACACAGGAACCTCCGCTCAGCAAATAAAGCACTCCTAACCATTCCATCAGTTAAAACAGCAAGACTGACACAAGGGAGAGAAAGAGCCCTATCACTAGCAAGACCCATAATCTGGAACACAATGCCTCCAGAGATCAGGCTACAAAGTGATCTCAAGACATTCAAGAAAAACATAAAAACATGGCTTTTTAAACAAGCATTTTACAAAGAGACAGGAGAATAGAGAGAAATATTTCAGGAAAAGGCAGAAAGGCACCAACATACAGTCCTTAGGACTATACAGTAGATTAGTCTATGAACTCTACACCACAATAAACCATAACTATAATACTAGGTGTAATAAAACTACCAGTGTAAGTACCTTGGTACAATTGTCCATGAACTACTTCGCTAAATGACTATGTCTAATGATATATTGTAACCGAATCTTTGACAGCACCTGTTAGAATGTACTATAGTACACTTTTACCTACATTAAATATGTGCCTACATGTAAACCGTTGCGGCGGTATTTAACTTAGCAACGGTATAGAAAAGTTTTTAAATAAATAAATAAATAAAGCTTGCTATGCTGAGTTTTCTAGTTCATGCTATTTATTGGGTGTTTATTTAATAAATGTAAATAATACCTTGTCATGATTCCCTGTGATGCTGACATTTGACTGCAACATATTAAAGGTAACTTTCAAACAGGCGCATAGGTGCACATTGACGTGTGTGTCAGTGCATGCCTAGGGCTACGATGATTTTATAACATGCATGCATATATGTATGCATGTTATCAGATATACTGAACACACATACATGTGCATCTAATTTTAAATGGGCTTGTGCCTAGGTATGTAAATCCCGATTCTACCACGAACGTCAAGGTATTTTATATGAAGGCACGTAGACCTGCATTGCCAGTTTCACTAGTTTGTCCTCCAGTTCACCCAGTGTTGATCTAGGACATCCATAGCACCATACTTTAATAGCCTGCAGGCCTCCTAGTTAGCCCAGACCCTTTAAATTCCTCTGACACAGCTGTTCTTTAAAAAAAAAAAAAACTTCACCTTCTCCATAGTAGAAGAAAACATGTGGCAGTGCAGCTGGGTGTGCACTGGGGTGCATATGTATGTACATGCACATCTCTTGTCCATACCTCAGAAAGCCCAGACCTTGCCGAAATCATGGCCATACTATGGCTTTTTTTGAAATCGTGTGAGATGTGTACAACTGCACACAGGGTCAGATACATGCAAATTTGAATGGCTTTTATAATTTGGTCAGAGCACGCAAGCCCAACTTGTACGCGCACCCCCTAATTGATGCGCGTGCTGGGATTTTAAATTTACCTCATTGTGCCTACATGATTATATGTTACTGATGTGTGTATAACCTGTTAAATATAAAGTTATAAATGAAAAGCAAAAATATTAGCACAAAGTTGGTACAAACTTATCATAAATCCTCCCTCAAGTTTCCAGTCATTCCTGAAATGGCTTTCAAGAAGGGTAAAGGCTTTCCTGAAAAAGGCTTTCAAAAGCATTTCAGTGGGCAAAACAGTGTTTTATGCAAAGAAAGAAACTCTTTGAAAATGTCCTACCTTACCAGTATATAAAATTATGCAGGTAGGACCAGTGCATGTAACTTTATACACAGAGAGAGAATATGTTATTGGTAGCAGAGTGAGGAAAGAGTCAGCACTTATGCACGAATGTACAATTACATGTGTATACAGTGAGGTGTGCAACCCCCATTTTTTTGTTTGCTTTTTAGTTTGGGATGGTTTATTATTTTCCTCTTTTTAATTTTTGTTTTTGGCTCAGCTCATTTTCCAAACCAGAAAAAAAAAATCTAAAACAAACAAAAACACCAGAACAAACTAAAATAAAAAAAATAGGTCTGGGGAGGTCCTGGGCAGATCTCCCAGGCCAAAACTCTGCACTGAAGTCTACCTGAGGCTGCCTGTGCTGGAGCCTACCCAAAGCCAGCCCAGCACCGAGGCCTACTCAGTGCTGGGGTCTGCCCACAGCCAGCCCAGTGCTGAGGCCTAGCCAGTACCAGGCCTGTCCCAAGCTAGACTGGCACTGAGGCATGCCTGACAGACTTCAAGGGTCTCCAGAGACTGCTGACCCACCCTCCCAGCACCTCTGAAGGAAGCCAAAGTTCCCCCAAATAGGTAATATTAGTGAAAAAAACCTGTTCCCATGTTTTGACCCAACCCCTCCCTTTTGTTTAAAAAATACCCCCCCCCCCCACCAGCTGCCCTCAACTGCCAGCCTCCAGATTACCTACCCTAGTCCACCCTCCCAACCTGCCAGATTTATAAAAATCTTCTAGGTGGTTTAGTGGGAGCCTGTGGGCTACCCCTTTGCCTCCATAGGCTTATTGAGACTCTAACAACCCACAAGTTTATTTAGGTAAACACAAAGGCTTCTTCTTGATGTTCTGTCCATTTGGCAGGCATAAATGTCTGTTACCAGAGACTGCATTTTCTATAGCTGTGTGATCTTTCAGGAAGTGAGTATGAAAGAGTCACACAAAATGCCTAAAAATATTTAAGACACAGCTTAAAACAATGCTCCTTAGGATGGGATTTGACTTATAAATAAATATTCATGAACTTTTTGTCTATCATTGTGTTATGATTCTGTTTTTTTATTATGATATATATTATGTACATTGTCTAGTGCTATTGTATAGGTAATTAAAACATTTTTGATAAAGATAAACACAACTCTCTACACTGCCTCCCACCTAGACCATTCCCCAATGAATAGAAAAATAAACAGCTAGTTCCACTGCCTGTCTTTCTCTGATGACTGTCATAGTAAGTGAGACTACTGAAGCACATAGAAAATTTGATGCAACCCACAAGTGCCAAAAATCCAAAAATTTTAAGCTGTTTTTTAAGAGATCTTTCTTTTAGCACATTCTTTTCTGAACAAATCTAGAGAGGAAATACCGTGTTCCTTGCACAAGCTCAGATTCTCTAGTAGAAATAGGTCAGCATCATTTCATCTAGATAGCAGTGATAATCTAGTTTAGAAAAATGCTTGACTGTGAATTTTTGTGTGTGTTGTTTCTTTGCTAACATGCCCTGACTCAGGTCTGAAAAGGTGGTAAGATCAAACAGGAAAGGGCAGGTTGCTAAAGTTATTTTCACCAGTTTCAAAGCCATAAATTTCAGTGGGCCATAAAAATCAATGGGAAACATAAACAAATGGGTCAAATAATATTTGTTTCATTTGTAAGAGCCCCTCCATTCATTTTGTGGACCCACAAATGACTCAAATAGGGACTCATTCTTTACATTTCAAATAAATGCACACCCTACTAGTTAGGTGGTTATGCAGCTCATTTAAAATTTACCAGTAAATCTTGCTTGATTCTAATACTTAGGATCTTTCCACACTGCTAAAGAAATCAATGATGATTTATCTGGACCTGAAATAATCTGCCGTAGTGCTAATTCCTCTCTTACAGGATCATTCATCAAAATGCATTAATGCACGTGATAATGCATTAATGCATGTGTTAACACCATAACGCACGATGCATTATGGTGTTAACGGTGCAAATATAAATGTTTTGGATGGGTGGAATCAGGGAGGAGATTGGGTACGATTTAGTAAAATGAGGGGCAGTATAACACTGTGCAATAGCATAACATTTTAATGACAAATAACTACACCTTTTTTTCTTGGTGTTAGGTTGTGAGATATGCCCAAAAAGGCCATAACGCAATTCGTGATAATTTTTTTGAATTGCATCTTGGCTATTTCTGGGCTTGGGAAGGGAGAGGGGAGAGTTGGAGGGGAGTGGTGTGGAGAGAAAGAGAGACAGAGAGAGCCTCTGGGGAGGGCCTCACTGTGTGCACCAATTTACATCTCTATCGGGGGGCCATCTAATAGGTCAAGGTGACAGTACACCTTGGTGAAGATTTATCATCATTTGGAGTAAGGAAAGTCTCACAAAGATGAAATTTTGTTCCATCAAGCTAAGATGAGAGAACTTAATAGAAATGTCATCTTTGTGAGACTCACCTCACTCCAAATTATGTCAAATTTTCATGGTGTATTGTGCTATTTGTTCAACTCACTCTACATGCAAAACTGGACCCTTAACCCTAAATCACCAACACTTCAACTCGAACTATTAGATGGCCCTCCTATAGAGATATAAATACTTCACTACTATAAGTACCTTGTAGATAGAGTCTGTCTCTCTCTCTCTCTCCCCCCACTTGCAGTAATTCTAAACATGTCCCTTTAAAAAAATGTAATTACATAAAGCTAACTCCATCAAACGTTAGATAATATACACTAAAAACAGTCACTTTTGTAAATACTTCACTTACAATTTGTAGCATGTCATCCTGGGGGACAAAGCTAAGAAGAAAAGTTTCTGTAGACAATGGACCACATGTATATAGCTTAGGTAACGAGGTAGATATTTAAAAAGTACGCGCGTGTGTACTTTTGTTCGCACAACTGGCGCAAACAAAAGTACTTCGGATTTTATAAGATACGCGCGTAGCCGCGCGTATCTTATAAAATCCGGGTGTGGCGTGCACAAGGCTGCTCAAAATCGGCAGCCTGCATGCACCAAGCTGCGCAGCCTGCCTCCGTTCCCTCCAAGGCCGCTCCAAAATCGGAGTGGCCTCGGAGGGAACTTTCATTCCGCGTTCCCCCACCTTCTCCTCCCTTCCCCTATCTAACCCACCCCCCAGCCCTAGCTAAATCCCCCCCTACCTTTGTTGTGCAAGTTACGCCTGCTTGAGGCAGGCATAACTTGCGCGCGCTGCCTCGGCATTCCCCGGCACAGGCCACAGTGCCAGGGGACTCGGGACTGCCCTCCCGGCCTGCCCCCGAACAGTCTCCACGCCCCCGGACCCACCCCGGACACGCCCCTGGACACATCCCCGGCCTGCTGACATGCCCCCCGGACATGCCCCCTCCTGCCCCTTTTATGAAGCCCCAGGACTTACGTGCGTCCCGGGGCTTTGCGCGCGCCGGCACGCCTATGCAAAATAGGCGTGCCGGCGCGCGAGTGCCCTGCGTGCGTTAATCCGGCAGGATTTACGCGCCCAGGGCTTTTAAAATCTACCCCAACATGTGCACTGTGTAATGAAGATATGAGACTGCTTGCTGCACCAGTGGTTTTAAAATTGATCAACAAAGGTTCCAGAAGAGACACGTGGATTTACTAGGGTTTTATGGATCTTCAAAACCCCATATATTACTGGCATTCTAGGAGAATCCAATTGCAAATATTTTATTTTTTTTTTAATTTGGCTCCTTCCAAGATCTAAGTCCAGGGCTTTCAAAAAGGGAAGGGGCAGAGCAGGGCGGTTCGGGAGCGGGGCAGGGTCAGTGGTTCTCGGCACAGCGGCCATTTGCCACTGTGATGGGGATCGCGCGCTGGCAGTTGGCTGGCGTGCGCAACTTACTTCAGCCCCAGGGAAGAAAGTAAGTTTTCTAACAAAAGAGAAAAAAAGAAAAAGCTAGAGGGGAAAGGGTGAGGGAGGTAGGGGAAGGAAGGGAAGCTGGGGTGGGGGGTAGGGAACGGGGGAAGGCAGAACGGCTCGGCTTGTGGAAGGTGGCACTAGTGTGCACCCCCTTTCGCACGCTGACCTCTAATTTTAAAACTTGCATGCGCAAGTTATAAAATCTACCCTTAATCTTCTGTTGTATATCGGGTGTAGGATCCTTGTCAAATTTTAGTGTAATAGCATGTATCTTCAAATTGTCTGCGCAATTCTTGTACATAATCAACAATGTTCATGAGCACAACAGCACCTCTCTTGATATATATTTATTCACAGCTAGAGTTCTTAAAGCTCTATTTTCTTCTGTTTATAAACTGAAACATTTATGACAGGTTTTCTGCTTTATCACATTGAGATCCTGCAAAACCAAATTTTAAAATGTCACTTCAAGCTTGTAAAAATCCCTGTTTTATTTTTCAAAGTAAACAGCAGCAGTCCCACACAGACCAAGTTTCAGAGAAAACCCTGTGTCAGGGGAAGCACTTTTTCTCATAATGTTCATAGGGGACTGCTTCTTCATGTAAGAAGATAAGGGAGTTTTTTTCAGTTTGAAGTGACTTCATGTTTATATCATGAATTTGTTCCAGTGAGTCACAGTGTGTTGGGTGTAACTGAAATATTTCAAAAACTATTTATGCAGTGAAAACAGAGACATAGTGGTTGGTTAGATCATATAACACTTTGGACTTTAAGTATGTTTAAAAAGAAGGTCAACAAAAAACAGAAAATGGTTTGAACACTGACCCCCAAGGAGGATACAATTGATTTTCCTGGGGGTTTCTTTAAATTTTTGTGTGACTTTGGGACTGTACAAAACTGGTATCCAGGGATATTTTGGAGTTAAAAAAGTTCTCCTCTTCATGAGAAAGACTTGAGATTCTGCCTCTTCAAGTACAGCCTTGATTAGACAAATTAAATAGGGAGTCAGATCAGCAGATAAATGTTCATAGAAATCTACATCAGCTAATTGTCTTATCTCAGTGATATAGTCTCCTTGATTCTATAAAAAATAGACTGGTTTTGAGATTCACGTAAATATACCCATGCATGCTATATGCTGCTTTACTTTTTGTTGTGCAAGTACAAGATATGTATTTATTTATTTATTTTTAACTTTCATATACCGACATTCCTGTATAAATACAAATCATACCGGTTTACAATAAAACATAACTTCGCCTGTGAGCGTTACATAGAACAATCAACAAATTATACTAAAAAGCATACATTACCTTTGTCAGAAATGTAAAACAATTATAAAGATATGTGAGATTTTTTTTGTTTACAGTTCTGCAAGTTTTATTTGCAAATTAAAAGATAAACAAAATTCTGTACATGGTTATGGTGCTGATACAGAACTCTTTGACCTATGATTACTTATAAGGCAATTGAAAGCTTAAGAGCTGGTAATGCATATTATACGGTCATCAATGGGAATACAATTGTTTGAAAATGTTTGATATATCAGATTGCTCAGTAGTTGTTTATTGATGACCAATTTTGTTAAACACTTTTTTGCATGGGACAAAGTATACATTTGTATACATTTGTCCAGATAGAGACAGTTTGTTGTTAGCAATAGCCTTCCAAATTGTTGAACTGTTAAAGGTGTAGTAAAGAGCAAACGTCTTGATCAAATACAGTCTGAACAGTCAAACCTGATATTGCTTGCTGCAATATTCCTTTCATTTTCTGCTTGCGCACATGTATACACATATATGGATGCCCATGCACTTGTTTTAAAGTTACTGAATTAATGTTTCTACTATCCAGTTAAACAGTACTGATGGTTATTATTATTGCTAATGGAATTCAATTACAGTGCTCTAAGGCCAACGTTGCTTTCAGGCACTCTCAGATTTTGGTGTGCAGGATTTTTCTTATTTATGGTCTTTGACCTTCTTTATCAGCTCAGGGTTTCAGGTGACTTATCAGTTAGCAACCACTCTCTCATTGACTCTCACACTTCCACTCTTCCCCTGTCTAAAGCTGATTATATTTCTACATTTCAGCTTTTAATTAGCTTTAAGCTAATCCTCCCTGCTTCTTACCTGATCAGTGCTTCACATACTAAATTTTAACTAACAAAAATCATCTTTCAGTCATTCTCTTAGTCAATACGATATGAAATCTCATGTTTCTCTAATGAATTTTACTCTTTAGTCTCTGCAATCTCAAATGATGTTAAGTTCTGAACTGTATCAACAGTATAAAAAACAGTACTGATGTTTTAA